>NW_008657715.1:0-15175 GCF_000695815.1 Acanthisitta chloris | reverse complement strand
GGGTGACTCCGCCGGGGTCGCCCCTGACCGTCCCTTTTTGTGGGAGCTGTCATTTATCACCCCAAAATCCTGCTGCGGGTGGTGTTACCAGCCCCCCGAGCGGCCCTCGCTTAAAACACCTTATGCTTACTCGCGGTGTGTTCGACGTGTAGGTTAGGAGTTCTGCTGTATGGAGAATTGGTTTGTTTCGTGAGTTTACAGTGTTTAAAACTGTATCTTTCGTCTTCCAAAAAGCAGCTGAAAAGGAAGCTTTCCTTAGCTCTGACGTTGCACTCTTGGCTGCCGTGACGTTTGGGACTGGAAGGTGTTTGCTTCCCAAAGGGGAATTGCTCAAGGATTTAACTTGTTGGGGTGTGACTTCGTCTTGTCTTTGGTGGCTTTTTTGGGGGAGTATGGTTTGTGCAGGTATTTAAAGTAAGCTCAGTCTGCCGAAAAGGCATGATAATTTAGCTAAAAATTGCTGCACGTAGTGTTATGTGGAACTCATGCCTGGGAAAACTTAGGTAAAAAGTGCCTAAGTTTTCCCCACCAGAAATGTGGAGAAACCTTCAGAAGACTAAACTAACATTGTTTAAGGCAGATTAACATCTGTCTTTAATTAACATAAAGGCACCGTATGCATTGCCACCTCTCTGCTGATAATAAATTGCCTTGTTTTCCCTTCTGAGGCTCTGTGACATCCAGTGAAATGGGAGATGAGGGATGTCACTGCAGCCAGGAGCTGCTCTTCCCCTTTCCTTAAGGGATCTCCAAAGGCAATCTACTCCTATCCATGGCAATTAATTCATCTAGTTACAGAGGAGCCTATGCAGGCCCCAGAGTCATAACACAAGTGCCCTCCTTTTAATTTGGCAGAGAATTAGCCTGAGGAGCTTTTGTAGGTAATTGGGCCTGTCAGGAATCTGAGGGAAGGACAAGAATTGTGGGAGATGGGGCTGTGTTCTCCATTTGCTGCTGAGGATAGGTAGTGAGTGGTCTTGTCTTTTTCAGGAGCAGCTTAAATAGGTTATCCAGTGATAATTTATTAATGCTGATATCCTGCTGCTTGTGGCAGCCTCTCTTGTGCTTTTGGGGCTGTTCAGGAGAGAGATGTGCTGTTACACTGCTGTTGTGGTCAGGAGGTGACAGTGTGTTAAACAAAAAGGGTAAATCCTTGATGAGATCCATCCTGGAGCAGGAATTTCAGTGTCTGTGTTGTAGTGAAGGAGGTGGTTGACCATTAGCACAAGTCACCCTGCAACAGCAAAGACCTGTTCATAGTGTGAATTCAGCATGTTCTCAAGGGCCACCTTGCTTAGTTTCTAGTTGCTGGTGCTAGCTGAGGCTAGAAACAATAAATATAATGTCTCTGTTGCCGGTTCTGTGCTCAGGAGGAACAATTCAATGCTCAGTTGCTGAGGAGGTGGACTTTTATCACTATGGCTTTGAGAACTTTGGGGATTTGAGGCTCCAGAGGGACTGAGTAGCTCGGGGTGGGTGGCTGCAGTAGGAGCTGTCACAACAGCTGAGGTACCATAGAAGAAAAAGCAGTGATGTTGATCTTACCCCACACAGTTTATGCCCTTCAAGTCTTCATGAAGAGCTACTTTTTTATTTTTAAGTGTTTCAAGCTTTAACAAGCTCCCAGTTAGTTTTCCTGGAGCGTGATCTGTAGTGAGGGGGTGTCTTGTATATCTGTGACTCTCATAGTTTATCTCGCCTGTCACTGAGGTCTTTGCAACTGTTGTTGCTGTATTTACACTGTTTTTCTGAACGTGCCCGATGTTAACCTTTCTGGTGCTGCTATAAAACCAGTTTAATGTGTCAGGCAGAGAATTAGCTGTGGATGTTATTTCTTGACGTATTTGTCATTCCAGGTGCGAGTAGTTCTTAAATACCGACACTGCGATGGGAACCTCTGTATCAAAATAACAGATGACGTGGCTGTAAGTATGGAATACATCCCCTTTTCAGGGCTTGTTGCACCTCTCACAGACTTGAATTTTTCTGTCAGTCAACTTGGGAGCTCTTAGCCACTGCCTTGAGGGTGCTTGACAGCTTTCTAAAAACTCATTGTGCTGTGTTTGTGATTGACATTGACCTGTGGTTCAACTCTGCAATCCAGGAAAACTTGTAACACTTCAGTGTTCTTCATGGGTGTCAACAGAATTATTCTAGGAATCTGTCAAATCAAGGAAAATGAGCACTACAAAAATCTTGGGAGACTCTATTTGAAAATGCTTCATGGAATGACATTGTTGCTTCTGCTGAAGCGATTCAGGAGCATTTTCCAACAGATATGTTTTATTTGCTCAGAGTGGTGACAACTTCCAGCCGTAGGTTAAGCTCCTTTGTGATAATGAGACCAAACAGCAAGAGTCACTTGCAGTTGA
The DNA here is from genome assembly GCF_000695815.1 of Acanthisitta chloris. NCBI lineage: Eukaryota > Metazoa > Chordata > Aves > Passeriformes > Acanthisittidae > Acanthisitta > Acanthisitta chloris. Next base: position 12,803 of record NW_008657715.1, on the reverse strand, counting down.
GAGATTCCATTTTCTGAAACACTGTTATGGTGCCAATTATGCCTTCAGTGAAAGCAGTGGAACATACACACAACATGGAATTGTGCAGTGGCCTTCCAAGGGTTGCTGTACAAGGAGATGCAGCTGTGCTTTCTGGTTGCCCTTGTTCTAAATAGCCTGGGAGGGTTTGTATGAGAGATGGAGGGCAGCAGGGAGAAATGCATTGACATGTGACAGAGTATGTGTGCTGCTGTGCCTGCCACACCTGGGGTTTAGCTAAGAAGTTCTTTCCTGCTGTCTAGGGTAGGCAACAGTATTATGCCCTTCTCATGTCTTCAGACTGGGAAGAATCAGATTTCTTCTTCCCAGGAAGGGTAGCTTGGCACTGGTATTTCCAATGGCTGGAAAGGGATGTGAAACTCTAATAATGGCACTTCTTGATAGGGTAATAGGACTTGATGTGGGCGAGATGTTGAGTGTGGGGCACTGATAACATGGGGAAGTGAGGGGCAATTTTGTTGAAATCTTCCATAGGAGAGGTTGGAGTCAGGTGATTCACGAATGGGAACTCTTCTGGGTTATAGTCTGCCTTGCCTACTTCCAGTCACAGCAAGCTGTTACACCGGGTGGGGGGAAATGGGGATTGGTTTAGTTTCTTTTTTTGTGTGTGTGCATGTATGTGTTTTCTCAAAAGGCAGTAAATGCTTGAGCAGGGAGGTTGGACCAGGTGCCCCAGTGTGGTCCCTTCCAACCTGACCGATTCCATGATGTTTTCCTTGGTGCTCAGTCTGTAGAGCTAATGTAGGTAAAGAAAAAAATAAAGTGTTTCTCCTGGTTGCCTCTGAATTAAAATAGGAATTTAATGCTGGCAAAAGTTGCTGTGTTGACAACCCTGAAGTATGGTGCACTCTGGGTGTTTTTTTTATTGTTAGATCAGGCTGAGCAGTCATACTCATGCAGTAAAGGTGTAAGGAATTGCTTAGTCTGCAAACAAAAACCAAACCAAAGCAGTCTTTCTGTGCTAAGTTACTGGCATGTTACTCCTGTTGCTTGCATTTATGGGCTTGTCACATGAAGGAGTTCCTTTTTATCTTAATCAGATGCTATGTTCCTTTTTTTAGGGCTGTCTTAGAAACAGATCTTGCTTAGGGAAGGGGATCCACTTCAGTGGGAAACACTGAACTGATTCCATGTCCCTGGCAGTGTAACATTAAGGACTCTGAAAGGCAGCATAAACTTGCTTTCAGAATACAGAGAACAGGAAACTACAGGTTTAAAATCTGGTTCTGTACTTGGACAACACAGAGGAGTGTCTCTAAAGACAGCTTTAAACCCCAAGTTTTGACACCTTTTTTTGAATGAGAAGAAACTGGGATAAATGATGAGCTTCCCTGTTTTCAAAATGGAAGGCGAAACAGAGATAATTGTGTGAAACAGGGTAGATGTGTTGGTGCTGCCTCATGGTAACAACATGCCACAAATTAACATCTAAGTACAATATGATTTAAGTACTCACCTTGTTGTATGTGTTCCAAGCACAAAGGTGTTGCAACTGTAAACGAGATGAAAACAGTTCAAGTGAAATCTGATACTAAAGTAACTTTCTCTTACAGTGTTTGCTGTACAGAACAGACCAAGCACAGGACGTAAAGAAGATCGAGAAATTCCACAGTCAGCTTATGCGACTCATGGTGGCTAAGGAATCCCGCAGTGCTGCCATGGAAACAGACTGAACTGCTGGAAATAAAATGAGTGCTCCGGTCATATTTCACTGGAAGAAAATGGCTTTTGGATTTGAATGAATACTGGGACGGGAGATGCTTTTATGTACTGAAGTGGGCTGATGACAAGTCTGAAGTGTTTTCTGCCCTCAGACTCTGCTCTGGAAAACTAGAAAAATAAATGCTTTCAATTGAAAGCTTATATTTATTTTTGGGTATCAAACAAGCAACTATTCTTACACATTAGGTATGCAAAGAAGACAAGTAAATAGTTTAAATCTGCAGTAGGTTAGTCTGAATTTGATGGGCCACAGGCATATTTCTGGAGAGTTACTATGAAATTTGCTATTGATTTCATTGTGTTCATACGTTATGGTGGTGTATTCTTACAGTGAGAAGTTTATTACCCTAATACTGTGGCATGGTGACTGGATCTAATAAATGTTTCCATGAATTATATCAGTCAATGGTTTAGAGGAACAGATGTTTTCTGAACTGAAATGTTCAGAATTTTTCAACTGAAGTGTTGAAATTGCCAATTTGTACTAGTGCTGTCACTAGCAACATTTTAGTTTTTAGTATTGCTCTTGGTCATAAGCTGTGCAACATTATCTGTGATGCAGTCTGTAGAACTGTTATATTGGCTAAATGATTAAACTTCTGTGTTTTACAAATTAAAGTAGCCTTCACTTGTATATTGCTAGAGATGGGTGAGAAACCAGAAGGGGTTTTTTTTCTGCTTATGCAAATACTGTTACTGAAAAATAGTCAGTGGCTTTTTTTATATACTTGAACTGTTTTGTACTAGCAGGGGTACCTTTTCCCATCCTTGCTTCAGGCAGTCAAAATCTATCAGCAAGACAAAATCTAGGAACTCTTGCCTATTATGTTAATAGAAAAAAACTCGACCAAACACTATGCAGATTCCTTATTTTAGCAGCTTGTTAACTGCATTTTCAAATGTGGCAGATGGATGTCAGCCAACTGAATAAATGGATGAAAACCACCTTAATAAATACTTACATACCACTGTCAAAAATAGACCAATGCTCCTCTGGCTTAGACTTGTTTCACAGAGTTACTTCTGGTAGCATGATGGAATCCTGAATTGTCTTTTGCTTGAAAACCCAGTAACTAAAATTGTTACTTGCTTTGTCTAGATCTTGGATACTTAAAACCAGATGGACATTTTCATGTAATTATGCTATTGGTGTAACTAGACCTTTTCCAGACTAATGTTTTGGGTTAAACCAAGCCATGAAGTTAAGCAGAGCTATACCTATAGTGGCATTTATACAATAACACAACAATCTACTTAAATAGCTACCTGCTCTCACTTACATAAAAATAATGGAGCTGCTCAGAAGCAGTAGAGTTCCCACATTTGCCAAAGGCTTGGAAGAAAAAAAGACAGGCTTGAATATTGTATTAGATAGAGGAGCCCTTCAGCTGAACACAGAATGTTGCATGTTGTTGGAAAATCCTGCAGTGCTAAATTTCCAGTGCCTACTCAAATTCTGGTCTACAGGAGTGACTGGCCTGTATGTAACATTTTTGTATTGGCTTTTGAAATACAAATAAATCCAGAGAGAAGGCTGGACTTGGTTCATCCTTAGACTTTAACAAGATACTGTAATATAAAATCTTTCCTTGCTGCTCCAAATTATTTTCTTGATATTTGCAATGTAATATATGAAGTAGTTAAACCATTTTCATCTGAACCAGTGTTCTGCGGTGGTTGCGACACAAAGTCACACAAGCAAAGCTGTTAAATTGGCAGGTGAAAAGGCTGCAGCTATTTTAGTGTAATGCCTGGACACGTCCTGTAAATTGGTTTGGCAAATAGATCTTCTGTGAGCTGAGGTATGGAAAGGCTTCAGTGGTGTTTGCTGGTGCACAGAGGATAAAATGGAGAGAAGAGTGTAGACAGACTTGGTGCACCAAGTGGCTGAAAGGCTTAAGCTTTATACTTAAGCAGGTTTTAGAGGGGGGCAATTATAATACTGTCTATTATAGAAGCAGTTGTCAAGCAAAACAGGCAAGGAAATACATTTCTACTTTTCTAAATTCAGAAATTATTTCCATTAAACCCTAGGGAAATGTTAATGATACATATTTAAGAGTATGTGTTGTTATGCTTGTTCTCCATACACTCATAGGAAAACTAGGGTGACTCTGTGCAGTCAGAATACACAAGAATACTGACAAAGCTTCTGCTTAAAGGTTTTTGAAACTTCAGGAAAAGAGAGGTGCTTCTTGACTTTGTCCTGGAATTTTCAGCAACTTCACTACTGTCTTCATGGAGCAGTAGAGAAGGTCTGTACTCCAAGCTCTGCTTTTTCATGCTTACACTCCTGGTGAGAGTGTGCTGTGTGCTTATATATACTGATCACTTTTCTAATAAACCTTCAATGAGTTAGTACATCGTGTTGCCAACTACTCGAATGTTTCTCCTCTCATGTCATAAAATAATCAGCTTAATCTGACTGCTGGAACAAACTGGTGCTGAACTGTTCTGCACATGAAGCGTGCACTGAGCAGCGCAGCGTGTCAGTGAATGCTTCTGATCACCAGCCAAGAGCTGGTGCCAACTGTAAGCTCTAAACTGGCAGTGCAGGAGCACGTAGGCAACCTGTGCAGTTACAGACAGGTGACCTGCTTTGCAGAAGGGGAATGATTCAAAAGAATGAGATGTTTTCCCATGCTATAGCTAATTTTGTTGCTACATGTTATCTCTCACAAAACTAAAAAATTACTAAAGGTAATAATTCAGGGCATTGTTATTGCACAAAGAAATTGAATTAGTTTACCCATGAAATTTATTCTGTTTCTCTGCTGTCCTCACTTCCTGGAGTCTCTGAGTGTCTTGATTTCAATTCTTCCTTTGTGCACAGCACTTAAGCTGACTTTGTGTCTGAGCTCTCCTAGGTGCAACTACACAACTTTTGTTTTCCATTTTAGGGGGTTGAACCCGGAGCTCTGTATGTATTCCATTGTGGAAGTGTATCTGGATTATAGGAGAATTTTAAAATTATCTGTAGAAGTGAGACTTTTGGTCACAGCTCTTTGTTTTAGAGAGCCTTATGAAAGAGACCTTTCTGCTAAAGTCCTGACCTAGCACTAAGGAGAGGCAGATTTATTCTGGAAAATTGGGTGCTCTGGTGCCAGAGTCTCTTAGAATGGGAAATGGAACTGAGGTCAAGCAGGTGCTTTTAAAAATGTTCAAACTTGTAAAAATAATTATATTTCATCTCAGTAAGTTCCTTCCTGCAGTATAAAACTGGGTAATATTCAACATTTTGCTGTAGTAAGTGTAAAGAAACCTTGGTTTCTGCCTGATGTGACCAGTAGCACTTGGATGATCATTTATTACATTAGGCTGGTTTTAAAGGATTATGTCATCTGGAAGGTATGTTTGCTCTCCTGCTATTGGCAGAAGGAATCCTCATTTCTTTCACCCAAAGGAAGAATGGTAACACACTGTTACCCCAATGCACCTGTGCCTTTTTCACTTCTGGCTTGGGGAAGGACAAAACCATAACACAAAAATTATGCTGTAACCACCTGTTAAATGAAATTTGGGGGCTTTTTTTTTCTGTAAACCTATCTAGACTGTAAATTATGCACAAGTTCTAGTTTCCTTCAAGAGTCTTTGAGCATTAGTGTGTGACCTTAGGGAGCAGTAGTGTCTTAGCTGAAAACTTTTATTCTTTGTACAATGCTCTGTGCTGAAGTAACTTCTATTGGAGTGAAACAAAGCTATTTTGACCAAATGAATCTACAGAGTCCTCCTGTTAGATAACTTTCTTAAAGGATCTTAATTTTTTTCCTAAGGAAACTGAAGAACTGCATCTAGTTTTTAGCTTAAGTTAATAATGGTTTGCTTTTCAAAACATGGGTGTGTCTGTTCTGAAATGCCAACACTATAAAGGTAGATGGTGCATGACTCAACTATTTATTTATAAATATATTATCTTTTACAAAGGCTTTGGGAGTTCAAGGATTGGTATCTAAATACAAGCAACAGTTGAATAGTCTTTGTTGCTGGGGATGACATTAAAAACATGCATTTCATCTCTTACTACTTTGACATAAGTAGATCTTTAAGTAGACTTATTAGACCAGCTTCCAGATAGACCTCCCCACCTTGGTGCTAGGCTGAAGTATTTAATTTGAATTCTATAGACTGGAGGCAGATGTGGGCTCTTTAGTCTGTAGGAATGTTATTTTTGAGATGAGAATGATGCCGCAGTATTTTAGAAGCAGATTAGTTATTCAGCAGAATACAAAGCCTGGGAGATTGTTAACCCCTGCTTATTATGCAGTGTGTGTCCTGTAACTGTTCCACCACGCTAAATGCTCTCAGGAGAATGTTGGCTTAAACTGGACTGTGTAAAACTGAAGTCTGTGGGAACTGAGCAAATAAAAACATGGTGATAGCATGATAGTTGTTGAACATAGTCTTTGTTTCTGGTGAAGTCCTTATTTTCCTATACTGTGCCAAAGTTAGTTATAGGGGTGTGTTCCTGGAGTCCTGTAATGGGAATGCAATTACTTTCTGCTGTTCTAAAAGTATCCTTAGAGCTGAATGCCATCTCTGAGTGCTCTCATGTGGAAATGCCCAGTCTTCTAGCAAGAACCAGTGTGCTCAACCCATTAGTGCTCCTCATACAGAGAGTTCCTAGGTGTTGTGAATGTTAGTGTTATAAAACTAAGCTTATGACGTTTCTCTTAAACTGTTATGTTGTTATTTATGAAAGAGTTTTCTATTTAAATCAAGACCAGTTCTGAGGATATTATACTTTGTTTAGCAAATTTGGCTTTTGTGCTCACATCTTCTGGCCCCTTTCTGGTGGCAATTCTTACTAAATTTTTGGGTTTTTTTAGAACTCAAAGCATCAGTCATACCGAGAGATCTGTTAAAGATTGATTTTATTTCCTTTGAAGTAGTGTTTGCTTTTTTTTTTTGCCTAGAAGAAGTGCTATCTGTTCATAAAAGGACTAGTTTGCATTGTTCTGTTCCTACGGAGCAGAACCTTCCCGAGTCCAGGCGTGTGTTTACAAAGTTTCAAAGACTGGTTTCATGGAGAGGGGGTTGAGTTTTCTGGACACCTACTGAATGGCTGTGCTGGCTGGTAGTGAGCAAATAAGGATTTGCTGCTTGCATTGGCTAGCAGAAATATGCATTTTAACTGGGTTGCTCATGCATGTAAATACAGCCACCTCTAATGCAGTTCTGCTATCATTATGTGGCTGAAAGATGAAAGGCTTGCCTCAGGGCGCTGACAAACGAGCTTTGGCAAACTGTGTGGCTTGAAGATGTTACTTTCCAAAGGCATCTGCTCCGTTAGGGAGTCAGCAGGCACGAGGATGAACTAATGCCTCAGACAGGTCCGTGTGAAATTCAATGTCTTACTTTGAATTGCCTTAAAAGACAGCTTTTAAATTTGGGGGCAGGAGTGGAACTGATCTTTTCAGTGAGTGATTGACCATTGCGGGGGTATTATTTAATTTTTAAAGCACATTTTCTGCAGCAGTGCTACCATATGGCTGAGGGCAGTAACCAAAGAAAGAAACGAGTTTTGCCAGGGCTTGTTTGTTTGTGCCCAGAGTCAAAACTTCTCTGCTTGGTCACACAGTAGACCAGGTAACACGTGAGTAAAAACATGCAAATAACCAACTATGTTTTTAGCTGAGCAAACAGCTGCTTTGCAAAATAGCTTCCTAACCACTACAGATGTTGATTATCCAATAAATGTGCAGGCTGGAGTTTCACACCAGTCTTGGTCAACACCACAGCTGGCTGCTGATCCCTGCCTCAAAGCCTCAGCTGAACTGTTTCGATTTTCCAGGGCATGAGAAAGCTCCTTCCTGTTCTGAGGAGCTGCTGGGTTGGTGTTCTGCCTGGTTAGTGTGCTGAGATGATTTCACAAAAGGTCAGCTGAGGGATGCAGGGGGTGAAATGGAGTAGTTGAGAGCTCCCAAGAGGAGTGAGGAGCTTACCGGGAGTGAAAGAGCCAGCAGTTAGATTGGCTTAGGCTGCCATGGAACCACAGCCTGAATCACTTGCACCTTGGAATTTCCCTGACTTGCTTGTCAAAAAATCCTGTCTGTCCCATTAAATACTCTGTAATGTGCATGCTATACAATATTTACCTAAAAACTAGATATGTCTGAATTTATTTCTGTATCATTCTAGTTCATGTGGATGATACAGAAAGTGTGGAACCAAAGATTGCAGATGATATTCACCCTAAAAGCCTGGAACACTCTGGTAGCCTCTCAAATAGAGTAGCCAGAACTGAACACATGATACATGGTGAAAATTATATCATGGATTTATAAAACTGTGCTGTAATTCTTAACATTCTTAAAGTGCCAGTGCTGGGACAGGGGTTTAAGAAGGGATCAGCATGTTCAAAGGCTTATGTGACTCCAATAGTATTGGTTCAGTGAGCTGTAGCTGCTCCAAACCAGTAAATTCTTAAGATGCCTCCAGAATACATCCAGGTGGCCAACCTTTGAAACATAAATACTGAAACCTACTGGACATGATTTCACTGGTGGTGAGAATGGACTATTTTGATTTCACAGAGAAGAGTGTTTTGCTTCCTCATTCTTTTGACTTCTGTATGAAGCTTTATTCTTTTCTGACTCTTGAGTCCTTTCTTCTTTTTCATTTGTTTTAAACTTTTTCTTTCTCTTTTGATCTTTTGTGTCCCTCTTATTTTTCTCTATACAGATGATCATAGTGACTTTTTGGTTGACTTAGGGGAAGGGGATTCTTATACAGTTGCATCTTTACCACTTTTACTTTTGAGTGCTAATTGAGGATTCTGTTCTCAAAGCTAAGCTTCAGTAGAGGGAAATTCTGCATTGTCACACTTGCAAAGAGTATGTGTGTAGGTGTCACATGCATGAACTACTTCCTTATCCAATGATAGTATAGAAAATAGTTTTTATGGATATAAACAAATAACACTTGGGCTTGAGGGAATAAAAGATCCTTTGGCTCATACTCTGAGTTGGAGTAGCTATCTAGATTGTAGCAATTCATTTATTTTGCTGTAATGCAAGTTGCATGCTACTTGACATTATTTTTTCTGATTACCATCTACCAGTCTGCAACTTGTAATGATTAGATATCAGCAATTCTCCATCATAAATTCTCATTGATATGTCTTTAAAAATCATTCCTTATTTTGTTAGATAAATTGTTGTTCTCCAACCACATCTGTTGTTGTCAGTTTTTCTGTGCTTATATAAATCTTTGAACTCTCTGCAGTTCCCCTCATACCAGTTGTCCCATAAGTTTCTTTCATGGCCACATCCTCCCTCTAATTTATGTAACAAACTCCAGCTGCTTTAAGGGTGGATATAATGCTGTGTATTGTTCCTCTACCTCAGCTTGACACTAAAGCAAAAATAACATCAAGGAATGCCAGACCACGGAGTTGCTAGTTTTCCATTTCTCTTATTTAGAATCACAGAATATCTCATGTTGGAAGGAACCCATAAGGGCCATTGAGTCCAACTTTCTGCTCCTCACAGGACTACCTAAAATTAAGACATATGACTAAGAGTGTCATCCAGATGCTCCTTGAACTCTGGCAGCCTGGGTGCCATGACCACTTCCCTAGGGAGCCTGCTCCAATGATTGACCACTCTTTTACTAATGTCCAATCCATTACTTCTCCCGATGCAGCTTCATTTCTTGTGTCCTATTGCTGATCACCAGAGAGAGGAGATCAGTACCTCCCTTTCCACTGTGGCTTTGAGGAAGTTGTTAGGTTGCAATCAGGTCACCCTTCAGACTTCTCCAAGCTGTACAAACCAAGTGACCTCAGGTGCTCCTACTAAGTCTTTCCCCCGAAGCCTTTCACCAGGTTGGTCACCCTCCTCTGGACACACTCTTAGTTTTATGACCCAAAACTGCACACAGGACTTGAGGTAAGGCCACAGTAGGGCAATCACCTCCTTTGGCTGACTGGTGATGCTGTGCCTGATGCACCCCAGGACACAGCTGCCATTTCGGCTTTAGTGGTATTTGCATATCTGTGTTTTCCTTTGATAGGCTGTGGCAGTTGTTCGGTTTTCACAATAAACAGCCAAACCCGGTCCAGTTAGGAGGAATGCATGAGAAGAATTGAACTAAACCTTTGTCTTGTAATCATCCTCTGTCCTCTGTATGTTTGGGATACCTACTTTGATCATTGCTGTTTACTACTGCTACTGCCATAGGGCCCAAGTCCTGCTCATGAACCTGAAGAATTGTATGGAATCATCAAACTGTTTAGGCTGGAAAAGACTTCTAAGATCATCATGTCCAACCATTAGCCCAGCACTGCCAAGCCCACCACTAAACCATGTCTGTAAGTGTTCAGTGCTGCCAAAGCACAGAAAAAAACTTCTATTAAGACATACTATTCCTGTGTGTAGACACCCACAGGAAGACATTAGTGTGAAATGCTAGGGCTTGGACATTAGGCCCAAGCCAGAGTTGACTTATAGATGAATCCTGACCATCTCGTAATTGTGCTAGTGGGGTAAACTGCTAATAATAGATAGAGATTTAGCAAGCCCTTTATGCTAGCTCTTGTTATGAATGAACAAGCTACTTGTAATATTTCAGGGAATTTGGACTAATAACTTTCACATGGTCTTGTGCCAAGGAAGCTCCAAGGCCATGCAGCTGCCTGCAAAATACTTCAGGAAACTCCACCAGCCATGTCCTGGGCTCTGGCCAAGCCCTGGACTTGTGTGGTCAGAGGACAATACCACCAGGGGTTTTCCACATCAAACCAAAACCAATACAGATTATTTTTAGCCTACTGATTTGGCCTATAAAAGCTGGGCCCTCTTGCAGTGACTTTGGACGCCTCACCTACGAGTGGATGCACTTCCAGTTGCTGGGAAAGGCTCTTCAAACCCTCATTGCAACCAGAGGCTCCCCAGCAGCTGAGAGTCTGGATGGTGATAAACTATTAGGGCAATTGGTGATGTATCTTAGCTTAATCACTATTCCTTCCTGTGAGTAGTAATGATTAGGTGCATTACCTCGCCCATTTTATTTACAGTCTGTGCTGCTTGAATTAGGGCTCTGCAAGCTAGCCATGTAAGTAATTGTACTATTCTTTTTCCTGTTTATTTTAACCACCAATAGTAAAATAAGCCTATTCTTTCCATTGATGTCTGTGTCATTTCTGTCACGCCCATCAGTTATCAGAACAGTGTCAGAGGGATATCTCCACAATAGGAACTTTGAACTACCCAGTCTGCTTCATGAAAGGAAGAGCTGAAAGGCCCTCAGAGGTAACAGGGTGCCTTCCTGGATGACTGAAGACACCTGTTTTCAGAACATGGGGCAGCCTGGATAAAGTATGTCACTTACCTCTTTAGCAAGTTATAGAGACTGGAGTTACTAACTAGATACTGGAATTGACATCTTTATAACAAAGAGGGAACAGCAGAAATGCAATTCTCCATTAGTTGAAAGAGTCAAATAAAGTATTGTGCTGGTTTTGGCTGGGGTAGAATTAATTTTCTTCACAGTAGCTAGTATGAAGTTATGTTTTGGATGTGTGTTGAAAACAGTTTTGATAATGTAGAGATGTCTTTGTTACTGGTGAGCAGTGTTTGCACAGCTTCAAGGTCTTTTCTGTTTTGTGTACTGCTCCACCTGGGAGTGCATAAGGAGTTTGGAGGCAACAGAGCCAGGACAGCTGACCTCCACTGACCAAAGGCACATCCCATATCATACGGTGTCATGCTCCGTGTATAAAGCTGGGGGAAGGAGGAAGGGAGGGGCATTTGGAGTTGCTGCTTTCCCCAGTAACTGCCATGTGTGATGGAGCCCTGCTCTCCTGGAGATAGGTGAACACCTGCATGCCCACAATCAATTCTTTGTCCTGCTTTGCTTGCGTACACAGCTTTTGCTTTACCTATTATCTCAATGCAAGAATTTTCTGACTTCTACTCTTCCCATTCTCTCCTTGATCCTGCTGGTGGGGGAGTGAGTGAGTGACTGTGTGGTACTTGGTTGCCAGCTGGGGTTAAACCACGACAAATATCTATATGATAGCTGTAATAAAGTGTTATGACAGTTGGACATAATAGGGTTGCATTTTTATCTGTCATCCTATGAAAGTTATGTATACTGCGAAAAATTCAACACAATCTTATTCTTGTGTTTGTGAAATCCCTACAGAAGATTCTTTTGGTGTCTCAAGGAAAGTTGTATGGAGCTATTTGTGAAGATAGCTGCCCCAGGAGGGGCAGAACTCAGCCAGCATGTTTGGTGTGGAAGAAGAAAACAGCAAAAAAGGACAAGCCTTACTTACGGGACAGTTTCAGATGACTTTTTAAAATTTTGCTACTTTTGCTACTCATAGCAAAAGAGCATGAGAACTGCACCAAATACTCTGGGCAAAGGACTGCTTGAGCAGACTGGGATGATTGGGTAGAAGAGGTTGAAAGATGTGAAAGGAATCTTTATCTGTGATCACAAATCTGTCTGTTGAGACTTTGACAAAACAAGAAAGATCAGAGATGGCATGAAGGTGATGAAAAAAGTAAGGTTGGAAATCAGGAGTGAAGTGATAGATGATAATAGATTGAATGGAAAAACCTCAAAGAGCTGATTGAGAATTTAATACTTGCTTGTTATGTTTGTACTGGTGTGATTGGTGGCTACAGCTTGACCTTCTGGGGCTTGCTTAGATCTCCCTGACCACGTTTGGAAGGCAGGCCTTGGACAACATAGGTTCAGAGTAAAAACACCCCTGTTGGATGCATTCTTGGTGTATTCCTTCTGTTGGGCGCATAGTCGTGCTGCTCAGGGCAGTAGGTGGGGAGGTGCAGCAGTCTGAGTGTGTTTCTCTTAACTCAGCCCCACTCAGCACGGCGAGTGCTGGTGAGACTGGCTGGGAAGCGTTTGGGCAGTGACAGGTGGTACCTGTGGTCACCTGGCTCTGCCCTAACTCCGGCGCTGCGGCGGTGAGTTAGTGTTTCCTGGGCTGCAGCCTGTGACTCGGTGACCCTGTGCCCGGAGCGCTGGTCCCCTCGCTGCCCGGCGCTCGCTCGGTATGCCAGAGCGCTGCAGGG
>NW_008657714.1:358-1029 GCF_000695815.1 Acanthisitta chloris | reverse complement strand
ACACACAGACACACGGACACACGGACGCACCGACAGGGACACACAGGCACTCAGACAGGGACAGTCAGACAGGGACACACAGACACACGGACACACGGACAGGGACACACGGACACATGGAGACAGGGACACACGGACACACAGACACATGGACAGGGACACATGGACATACCGACACACGGACACGCGGACAGGGACAGTCAGACGGACACGCCAACACACCGACACACCAATGCGGACACGGACACACCAACAGGGACAGTCAGATGGACACACCGACACACCGACAGGGACAGTCAGACGGATACGCTGACACACCGACACACGGACACACCGACACACAGACAGGGACGGACACACGGACAGGGACAGTCAGACGGACACACGGACAGGGACACATGGACACACGGACACACGGACACACAGACAGGGACGGACACACGGACAGGGACAGTCAGACGGACACACGGACAGGGACACATGGACACACGGACACACGGACACACAGACAGGGACGGACACACGGACAGGGACAGTCAGACGGACACACGGACAGGGACACATGGACACACGGACACACGGACACACAGACAGGGACGGACACACGGACAGGGACAGTCAGACGGACACACGGACAGGGACACATGGACACACGGACACACGGACACACA
>NW_008657714.1:0-261 GCF_000695815.1 Acanthisitta chloris | reverse complement strand
GACAGGCACACACGGACACGCAGACAGGGACAGTCAGACAGGGACACACGGACACAGGGACACACGGACACACCAACAGGGACACACGGACAGGGACAGTCAGACAGGGACACATGGACACACGGGCAGGGACATGCGGACACACCGACACACTGACACACGGACACACCGACAGGGACACATGGACACACAGACAGGGACAGTCAGACAAGGACACACAGACACTGAGACAGGGACACACGGACACACCAACACACGGAC
>NW_008657713.1:0-446 GCF_000695815.1 Acanthisitta chloris | reverse complement strand
TGGGGTGTCCCTGGAGGTTGTATTAGTTATTCCCAGGGGTGCCCGGGGGAGATGTCCCTGGGGGAGTCTGAGGACTGTCCTGGGGTGTCCCTGGAGGTTGTATTAGTTATTCCCAGGGGTGCCCGGGGGAGATGTCCCTGGGGGAGTCTGAGGACTGTCCTGGGGTGTCCCTGGAGGTTGTATTAGTTATTCCCAGGGGTGCCCGGGGGAGATGTCCCTGGGGGAGTCTGAGGACTGTCCTGGGGTGTCCCTGGAGGTTGTATTAGTTATTCCCAGGGGTGCCCGGGGGAGATGTCCCTGGGGGAGTCTGAGGACTGTCCTGGGGTGTCCCTGGAGGTTGTATTAGTAATTCCCAGGGGTCCCCGGGGGGTCTCTCTCTCTCTCCCCCCTTACCCGTATCCGGGCAGCGCGTGGCAGCGCCGCAGGTAGTCCCGGTAGAGGCCGCC
>NW_008657712.1:0-2012 GCF_000695815.1 Acanthisitta chloris | reverse complement strand
CAGCCCATTAAACAGAGATAGCCCCCTAGGGGAGCCATCAGGGACTAATAGGAGATAATGATCACTTCCCCCACCTGCCCCAACAGCTTGTGAAGATGACAATAGAATACACATCATTGGCGACACCCCACACTGCAACCCAGGACATCCCAAAGAATCACACCATGTGCCTGAGAGCATTGTCCAAACATTTCCTGATCTCTATCAGGCTTGGTCCTCTGACCACTTCCCTGGGGAGCCAGTTCCAGTGTTCAACCACCCTCTGAGTGAAGAACATTTTTTCTAATATCCAATCTAAACCTCCCCTGACATAACTTCAAAACATTTCCTTGGGTCCTGTCATTGGTTGCCAGAGAGAAGTGGTCAGCGCTTGCCCATCCACTTCCCCTCATAAGGGAGTTTTGTACAGTGATGTGGTCTCCCCTCAGCCTTCTTTTCTCCAGGCTGAACAGACCAAGTGAACTCAGCCACTCCTCATCTGGCTTCCCTTTAAGGTCCTTCACCGTACCTGTTGCTTTCCATTGGACACTCTAATAGCTTTATATCCTTTTTGTATTGTGGTGTCTAAAACTGCACACAGTGTTCAAGGTAAGACCATGCCAGCAGAGAGTAAAGTGGATCGATCACCTCCCTTGACTGGCTGACAGTGCCTTGCCTGAGGCATCCCAGGCCACAGCTGGCCCTCCTGGCTGCCAGGGCACACTATTGGCTTATATTCAACTTGCCATCGATAAGGACCTCTAGGGCCTTTTCCCCATCACTACATTACAGCCTCTCATTCCCCATTCTATACGTATATGCAGTGTTGCTCCATCCCAGCCATTGTTAAACTTCACTGGAGGTTGTCCAGCCCTCTAATTTAACTAGGTCTTTCTGCAAGGCCTCTCTGCTACCAAAGCAGTCAACATCTCCTTCCAATCTTGGGTCATCTGCAAAGAGAGTGTCTTTCAGAACTGTTTGTACCTTTTAAACTACTTTCTCCCAAACACATATGTCTACTAGAGGATTCATGTCTCACTACTACTTTAGTTAGTTGATGCTTGTTAAAAGAGTAAGTTGTGAAGGGTAAGCAGTTCCAACATAGAATTCTAACAGTAGAATAAATAACTATGTTTATTTAGCAGCCTTCATACAGTCAATTTGACCTGCTTTCTTCATTGCAGTTGTTTAGTATTGTAAGTATCCTGAAGAAATTCCCATTCTATCCTGCATATGAAATCCGTATTTAATGTAAATATATTTCATCAGGTGATATCTGATCCTAAGAATGTGAGATCTGATCAATCTATAGATACTATTTTGCTATCGAACAACTGCTGCTGCATCTGGTAGGTATACTTGAGGGCCTCATCTAACGTTACAAATATTGTAGATGAAGGTAACTTGAGAATGCACAGAAGTACAAGAATAATCAAGTGCTAATAACTGGTATTGCTTTCAGCTAACACATTATTGCATTTACAAACAAATTCAACAACAACAACAACAAAATCCCAAGTCCCAAATAAAAAAGAACCAACCAAGCCATATTTGCTATGGAATATTGAATGCACACATTTAATTCTCTCATTATAAAGGCATAAAAGCCTTTTCTATTCAATCAGATATACAAAAAAAAAGGGTTGCTGTACTCAGAAATGTTTAACTGACTATGAGTTATTAGGTAGATTATCAACTTCCTTCTCCAGTCTACCAAAAACTCCCAGCATTATATAAGTACTTTCTAGGCTCTTCCTTTTGTGTCGAGCTTCCTCACTCAAACAAAATACATGGAGACAAAAAAGAACTGTTCAAGCTGACAAACAATGTGAAAACTAATGAGTGGCTGAGCATGAGCAATAGCTTCCAATTAGCTTCCCCTTGATACACATGATCATATAATCCTTTTCTGAAGGACCTCCTTCATCTTGCACCTTTTCTCAAAACATAATCTCAACACAGTATTGAAGGCACAGGAGCAGCCGTTCCGGTGTGCAGCAAGGTGAGCTGGTGTCGTGGTTTAACCCCAGCCA
>NW_008657711.1:0-6640 GCF_000695815.1 Acanthisitta chloris | reverse complement strand
CCAACCTAGTTGATTCTATGATTTTATATATGAAATGAAGGTTTCAAGGGTTTAAGGTAAGTAAAGATTTGGAATGTGGAAGAGCAGCCAGGAGATGTCCCACTTGGATGCAGAAGATGTAATGACCAAGAACAGCAGAAAGGATGAAGAAATGAGAAGTTTTTATGCTGTAATATTTATGAATGGAAAAATTGTTATTAATTTACGGATTGATAATTATTCTCATTAATATTGTTATCATTGTTGCTATTATTCATATGAGATTGATCTCTAGGGCTGTGCCAGCACTACCAGTGGGGCCTGACACCATTTGGGTGTCAATGATTGTTTGCAGGCTGAGCAAGGGCAACCTGCAATGACTTTCTCTTTTTAAGCCCATCATGACAGCATAGATGAAGAGATGTACCTTTCCTTCTCTTTTTTTTTTAACAGAACCAGCCTTCTGGGTTTGGGAGCAGCTGCAGAGCAGGTAAGAGCCACCACAGTCTGAAACAGAAAGAGCTGGAGCAAAAAAAGTGTAGGAAAAACTCAGGAGGAGCCAGCTGGCTCCCCAGCTCTCACCTGCAGCTGGAATCCAGCATTAATGGGGATGAAACATGGCATTAAAGGGTAACTGCTGAGCACAGGGGACATGAGCCAGGCACAGACTGTGGTGGGATTTGCTGCACTTGGAGCAGTTCCCTGCTAATATTTAGTATTGTTCTTTGTGTATGGGATAGGGTGTGGGTTGCTCATCCATCCCACCCATGGTTTTAAGAGCTCTGGGTGCCCTTTGGGAGTCAGGAATGTGGCAGTGCTACACTGGTGTCCTGGGTCATCACCAGGCTCTGGGGAGGGAGAGACAGATGTCATCTGCACCAGAACCAGGGCAAGCAAAGAGACCTCATTCCCTGTGTCTGAGAGTGATATCCCAGGCTGAGAGATGAGCCTCTTCTAATAGCTTTGATGCCCTGGACTTGCATTTCCCTGGCAGTGGAGGCTGCTGCAACTCCCTTGTACGTCAGCCTCGAGGTGACTGCATCCCCCTCATGTCATTCTCATCTCCACTGCGTCCCTGCTGCATCCCCCTTGTGTCATCCTCATCACTGCATCCCTGCTGCATCCCCCTCGTGTCATCCTCATCACTGCATCCCTGCTGCATCCCCCTCGTGTCATCCTCATCACTGCATCCCTGCTGCATCCCCCTCGTGTCATCCTCATCACTGCATCCCTGCTGCATCCCCCTCGTGTCATCCTCATCACTGCATCCCTGCTGCATCCCCCTCGTGTCATCCTCATCACTGCATCCCTGCTGCATCCCCCTCGTGTCATCCTCATCACTGCATCCCTGCTGCATCCCCCTCGTGTCATCCTCATCACTGCATCCCTGCTGCATCCCCCTCGTGTCATCCTCATCACTGCATCCCTGCTGCATCCCCCTCGTGTCATCCTCATCACTGCATCCCTGCTGCATCCCCCTCGTGTCATCCTCATCACTGCATCCCTGCTGCATCCCCCTCGTGTCATCCTCATCACTGCATCCCTGCTGCATCCCCCTCGTGTCATCCTCATCACTGCATCCCTGCTGCATCCCCCTCGTGTCATCCTCATCACTGCATCCCTGCTGCATCCCCCTCGTGTCATCCTCATCACTGCATCCCTGCTGCATCCCCCTCGTGTCATCCTCATCACTGCATCCCTGCTGCATCCCCCTCGTGTCATCCTCATCACTGCATCCCTGCTGCATCCCCCTCGTGTCATCCTCATCACTGCATCCCTGCTGCATCCCCCTCGCGTCATCCTCATCACTGCATCCCTACTGCATCCCCCTCGCATCACCCTCATCACTGCATCCCTACTGCATCCCCCTGGCGTCATCCTCATCCCCGCTGTGCGGGATGCTGCAGCTCCGTGCTGCGCTGCTGCCACCATGTGAGCACTCCCTGAGTTTCTACAACCACAGCGTGTTTATTTTAGGCGTCACTCGCCCTGTTGGTGCACTTTGCACCCAGCACGTTGTTGGGCAGATGGTCACAAGCACCTTTTCCCCAGCGAGGACTTTAGACCTAGAGAAAGGCAAATATCCCAGCGCTAAAAAATGTAATGCCCCGATCGACTCGGTTGGTTGAGGAGAAGGTAATTTTGGATTACTCTGGGCAGTGCACGGGAGAAAAAAACTTAGCTCTCGGGAGGTTCAAGAAGAAATAAGTTTGACTTATAAAAGCATGGTCTCATCATCTTCCAGCCCAGGGCAGTGGAACACAACAATAAATATCCAACTGCACAGGGTGTTGTGTGTGATGGCCAAGGTACCCAGAGAGGGCACACAGAGGGGCTGCTGCACCCCTCTACTCTTCTGATTAGAACTGAAGGTGTGTTTATCTGCTGTGCACTAGTCACCTGTGGGTCAGCAGTGGGTTAGGAGGTCACAGCAGGGAAGCAAGGGCTGAGTCTGGAAGGTTTCCTGCCTTGGCACTGACTCACCCCATGGCTTTAGCAGGTGATCTCACCTCCCTGGGCTGGATATTTGGTGATAAAGAGCTTAACCAGCATACAGCAAATAGCTGAATAAATCATCAGGAGGTTGGGAGGTTTGAGATGTGGTGGGTCACAGTGTGGATGATGGTGACATCTCTGTCAAGGGCTGCTCCTGAGGTTGCTGGTTTGTTGCTCAGGATTCCTGAAAATCTGGGAATGTGCCTGTTGTTGATTCATCAATTTTCCATGTTTTTCTTGAAGCTGTTTTCTACTTGTGCTGTTTTGTACGTACAAAATCAATGCTGGAAGTGCCTTTGAGTCCTCATCTGCACAGCCCAGGAGATGTGGCAGTGCCCAAGAGCATCCCTTGATGCAGTTATCCTTTGGGATATCCTGATCTGCCCCTGTCCCTACAGCTGTCCCCACATCAGCTCCTGTCCTTGGCTTCCTGCTGCCCCAACCTGACACAGCCACAGGCAGTGGCAGCAGCACAGACTGAGTGATTCTGCTCCATTTGACCAGGACACTGGAGCTGAAATCAGGCCCTGTATCCAGGTAAGATGATTTCCTTGGAGTTCTGTCATTGCAGGTGAGTGATTTCCTGTTCTTGGATACAAGCTCTCACTATCTGCTCCTAATTCTGAAAAGCAACATTAAACCTCTACTCAGCTCTTTTAAACACACAGCTGTAGCTCTTCTCTTCCAGCCCTGTTATCCTCAAGCCCTGAATCTCCTACTCCCAAATCTTGGCTAAGACAGAACTTCAGCAACAGGATGCAGCAGCCCCTGGATTCACACCAGGAGGAAGGAGCAGGTTACTTATTATTCTTTCTATTCCACAGCAGCTTTATTTGAGCTGTTTTCCAGGTTGCAGACGTGCGTGTGCTTGAAACGGCAGACGGTGACCGGGTGCGGTGGTTAGACTGGTTGGACTGGAACCACCGAGCTCTGAGCCACGTCCTGGCAGCCCCTGAGGGACTCCAGATCCTCACCTCACTGGGACATGCTGGCAGGTCGCACCCTTCCAGCAGAAGCATGTGGAAATGCCTCCCAAGTGGCCTCTTTTCCTCTTTTTTTCCCCACTTGCATGGCAGGTTCCCACCCTGCAGCGCCGGCAGGGACGCTTGGAATTGGGGTGTAGCACTCAAAGCATGCGGAAGGGAGAGAATAGTATAGACCAGTGTGTGTGTGTGGGCTGGGAACTGGGATCTGAGGGTGCCCATCACAGAGCAGGCTGGGATGGATGTTCATCCTGGGGGCAAAGCTGTGGTTCTGCTGTGTTTCATTCTGTATAACATTATATTTATATATATGTTGCATTTCTGATGCTAATTAGCTGCTATGTCTCTCTCTAATCATAGAATCACAGACTGGTTTGGGTTGGAAGGAACCTTAAAGATCATCCAGTTCCACCTCCCTGCCATGGGCAGGGACACCTTCCACCAGCCCAGGTGGCTCCAAGCTCCATCCAACCTGGTCTGGAACACTTCCAGGGATGGAGCAGCCACAGCTGTTCTGGGCAATCTGTGCCAGTGCCTCACCACCCTCAGAGGGAATAATTTCTTCATCTTATCTTATCTAGATCCAACCTCTGCCAGTTTGAACCCATTCCCCCATGCCCTGTCACTCCATGGCCTTGTAATATAATAATATAACCTAATATGCACGTGCTCTACTGCTCTGACTCCCAGAGATGAGCTTTTCCTCTTTCAGGATAAGCTGTCTGGCTGTGGATATCCAGGAGCCATCGAGTCATCCTGGAGCAGTGATTTGGGCTCACTGTTGGAAAGGTTTGGAGGAATCTCAGGATATGGCTGGCTTTTCATTGGTAACTTTAACATACATGTTGGCCACCTTTGAGCAGTAAAAAGCAAGTAAAATTGCAAATGAGCAATCTCTGCCTCTAAGGCAGGGTAACATGAGTCCCTGGCACCTCTGCACGTACCAGGGCATCAGATGCCCCTCTGAAAGGCCCTTTTGTTGTCTGCTGGGGCTCTGGTTCCCTTCCTGTGCTCTGTATCCTGCATATCTGGCTGGACAAACACCCCAGAGAGGTCCCAGCTTGCCCTGAACTGGGCAGGGAGTGTTTTCAAGGGGAGGATTCAACATGCCATAGATAAAGCCCCATGGCAGGATGGCTGCTGCAGCTGGAAAGGCAAATGAGCTCAAGAAATGGATGTAGATGTGTTATCCCACAAAAGAATGTGTGGCTGGGGAATGCAGGTGCTTTAGCAGCCATCTAAGGGGTAAGGGCAAGCCCTCCCCTCCTTGATCCTGCTCCACTGCCACTGAAAAGCCTCTTCCTGGCCAATATTCAGCTTTGTGGAGCAGCAACCCGAGGAGCCACGTTATGAATGTCCCCTCTGTGCTCACAGTCTCCAGGGCTCTGCTGCAGGGGGTGACCTGGCTCCAGCACAGAGCTCTCCCTGTGCCAGATCAGTGACAGTGGCTGTGTGAAGTGCATGTTCCCCCCACTTTCTTGCAGAGAAAATAATCCCCTGCTATGTCTACTGACTGCCAGAGCTGCTTGGATGACAAGTTTGTATTTGATACAGACAGGTGCTGCAGGAGGGGAAAGAGCAAAGAAAATTTGCCTGAAGTGAAGGGAATTTGCCTGACCCAGTGGCCAGGCTGGAAAATGCAAACTAATCATACAAAGAAAAGAAATGCAGATATGTTTAATAATTATTTCTTTTTACAGCACAGCTCTCGAGATTGCCCTTTGATTAAAGGAGGAAGGTATCGCTGCCATGTGCCAGGAGGAGGGGCTGGAGCAGGTGAGTCAGTGGAAAATACCATCGGCCCCATGTGGGATTGTGCTGGTAGGGAATAATGCAGGGAAACTGGGGGTTTCCTAAGCATCCCAACACTGGTAGTGCCAAGGCAGGGCTGTGGTGCCCTGAGTCACACCCAGAGATGCCACAAGTTGCTTAGGGTTCGTGATGGTTTTGCCTTTGCAAGGACTTGCAGGGCTTAAGCTACAAGAAAAACTGCAGTGGTTGATCCAGCAGCCTAAGGATGTGACTTGGATTGAGGGAAAACCAACCCTGAGTGTCATCTCTGACAGAATTTGAGTCCTTGGTGGTGTTTGTTAGTATGTCGAGGTGTGAAAAGGGCCTGAAAAATGCATCCCAGTTGCTGCTGGGATGGCAGCCAGGGAGAGGTGGCACTGGACATGGCAAGAGTTGCAATGGGGTTTGCCAAATCCCAGTTGTGGTTCAGCCTGGAAATCATGGACTGTCTAGGTACAAGGCCAAGGTATGTGGCCAGGAGCTGTGGTGATGGCCATTCCCAGAATGGCTCTTCTTGTAGAGTAAGTGGTTAACTGCAAGTGTTTATAGAGGGTACCAGCCTAATAAAAAGAGCTTTCCAGGCTCCCTGTGAGCACAAGCCTGGCTTTGCAGGAATATTGGCTTTGCCCTGTTGAATGGAATGATTAGCCCAAGCAGTTGGGGTTCCTCAAAATGAGACTTCTGCAAAGAGAGCACAGAACTGATTGAGGAAGAACACTGTTTATTGGTACTATCTGGTTTTACAACACACATCTGTTGCAAGTTGGGTTTTAAACTACAGATTAAAAGCTAAACCTTTAATTAAACGTTAGGAAGAAATTCCTTCCTGTAAGGGTGGTGAGGTACTGGCACAGGTTGCTCAGAGAAGCTGTGGCTGCTCCATCCCTGGGAGTGTTCCAGGCCAGGTTGGATGGGGCTTGGAGCCACCTGGGCTAGAGGAAGGTGTCCCTGCCTATGGCAGGGGATGGAACAAGATGATTTTAAAGTTCCCCTTCCTACTCAAACCATTCTGTGATTCTATGATATTTCCATCCAGCTGTAGAGAAAAAAACCTCTATTTTTAGGCTCTTTTGTTCTTGCAGGTATAGCCAAGCTGCTAATAGGAAACACTTTGCAAGGACCTTGTTGTGCATGAGTTTGGGTGAGCTGCAGGGAAGAGACCCACAGTGCTCACACCGAATGAGACGAGCTGTAAGGTCCCTTCCCACCCAGCCCATTCCAATATTGGACCAAACTGGAATCGGGGGCTGTGATGCTTCGAGCATCACTCTCCGACGGGGCGACCCGAGCGGCATCCCTGGGTTGGGCTGGGGGACACACAACACGTATCCGCGCTGGCTTTGGGGGGTCTCCCTGCTGGGTTTGATGTTTTCCTAGCTCCTGCCCCCTCC
>NW_008657710.1:48358-64863 GCF_000695815.1 Acanthisitta chloris | reverse complement strand
CACACACACACTGTGTATGTGAGATATATTTTGCATGTTTTAATACCTATCTTTCAAGGGAAGCTATCTTTAGCCATAGCTATATTATGCAGGCACAGTATTCCCCTCCTTTTCAAGGAAACAAGGAGGTCTCATGGGTTTTCTATAGCCTTTGGAGTCTAAAGAGCTATGAAATATCAAGCAGAGCCAAGAGGTGGGCAACGTAAAAACACATTCCTTCCTGAAGAACTTTTTCTATAAACTGTCTTGCTCTTAATTTATCTATGTGTTTGCTGATTGCTTGACCTAGTACCATGTGAAATCACCTTACTACATTTGTTATAGAACCCAGGTAACATGTCTATAGAAGATGTTCTGTACTTAGTGGACTAGAGTTCTGCTAGCAAAACACAATTCTTCTGGGATGAAGTTCAAAAGATCATACTTCAAACACAGTGGTCAAATTAGTTATAATCATATAACCTAAAAATAGGCACTCATACTCTCTAATAATATGAAATAATTCATCACACTTAGTGAACTTTAAAAGATTTGTTTTGTTTGGATGCCTACCTGTAGACCTCTTTCATCTGAAAACTGGAGTTGAAATTTCCATAGGGTGCAATGCTTTTTGATTATTTTTTATTCTTATTTTATATTTTCCTTCTGAGAACAGGAATTCCATGGCCATAGTCTACTTCAGATTTCATTTTGATCTTTGTTTATTTTTTCACTCTCTCTTTTCATAATATTTGAGGGTTTTTCCAAAAGACAGCAGAAAATGCAAAGGCTTACAAAATGAAAAGCATCAAAGAACACTTTATGCTACTTCAAGTCTCTACTGCCTGCCCAGAATATAGTATGACAAGGTTTCTTTGCTTTGCAAGCACATATCCTACCCCTGTGGCTGCTGCTTAACTTGTTGCTGTCTCTTTATATCAGGTGAAGCTGAGGCACTTAACATACAAGTGCAGATTTTCACTGCCAGCTTCATTAAATTAATCATCTTTTTCTACTGGATTTTCCTACAATGTAATGTAATGTCTTCTATGGGCAGAGATTTTCCTACAATGTAATGTAATGTCTCCTATTGGCAGATTTTTTCTCTAGCAGTGAGCTCCTCAAGTGTGGTTTTGCACTGATAGTGACATTAAATACTGCAAAATTTTTACCGTCATCAACTGAACGGCTACTGTTTTTACCATCATCAACTGAACAACAGTTCAATTATCACTGAACTATATCATTAACATTATTTCAAAGAATCTTCAGAACAGAAAGAATAAAAGTGATACGAAATTCACCAGAATATGTGTTTTTGACGGCACAAAAGCTTCAGAACAGAAAGAATAAAAGTGATATGAAATTCACCAGGAATATGTTTTTTTGACAGCGCAAAATGTTTCTACATACACATTACAAATGACCTTTCGTTTTCCTGATAGTTTTACATTTTCTCTCACATACTGAGGAGGTTTTTGGAAATCCCTTGATGAAACTTCAGCTTTTAACAGTCCCATTATATTCTTTTTTGGAAAGATATGAAGATATAGTATGATCTTCAGTTATCACGTAATTCTTCATATTAGTGAACATATAGTCAGATATTAACAGATTATAATTTAATCCATATTCTGAGCTGGATCACTGAAATGAAAAGGAGTTTTTCAGTGAGTTTTGTTATAGACTTGCTTGTTGGGAAAATAAAATGGGTGCATTTTCAGGTTTCCAGAATAATTCTTGGCATCTGCAAAATGAGATTGGTGACCTGAGACCTGACCAGGTACACACATGATGTCTACAGATGAGGAACCTGCCAGAGAAGCAAGCAGAACTCTGCAGCAATGGCATCGTAGGACAGAAGGGAGATGTCTCACCCTTGCCTTGGGTTTAAGGCAGAATCAACTGCATGTGTGTCTTTTCTGACAAAAGTTTCACCATTTTCCAAAAGACTTCCACATTTTTAATAATGAAGAGACACACATTAAGTTTCTTTTATAATCAATCACTACTCCTCCTGTTGTAAATTCCAAAGCAGAGTCACCACAGGTAATATATTTGATTTGACCCATTCCATGAGCAGTTTGTGTGTATTATGTTCTGTTGGGCACTAAAATACAGGAAGACACAACTCTAAAATAGTTGTCTTTGAAATGAGACTTATTCTTCCAGGCCTTTCTGTCTTTATATGTCCATGCATGCATGCTAATTTTGCTGTGAAAATTCATATATTCCTTTCAGAATTCTGAACATTATATAGTTTTTTTCTATACTGCTCATTGTACAATTTTGCTTAGATACATCTTTGGTAATGCTTTCTAGGAAGTGATGTACTGTTGTAAACTGCATGGTAAACATCACAATTTTATTGCTTACTACAAATAAAATTTTGGGAAAGTTCAAATTCGTATAAATATTCCCAGAAAGGTCATTATTTCCAGGTTTGGTTTAAGTTTCATAAGTTCTGCAAAGTAAACAGGCATTTCACCATCTTCATGTCTCTATCACCTCTTTTCCTGAAACCTTGACTACTGTTTTTCTACTGGACATATGTGATAACAAAGTGGTGCATGCACAGAAGCAAGATTTTATAAAGTTATCATGCATCAGTAAAGTAAGAGTGAGGTCATATTTATTGCATTCTATTTTCTTCAGTTGATCCTTACACGAGTTTTCAAAGCACATAGAGTGTAAAGCAAAACATTGCATGGCTCAGCTAGTTTAAAAATAAATCTTGGGCAATAAACAAGAAATCTTGGCTTAATACAGCTTCTGGCATCATCATGCTATACAGAAAAGCTCAATTAGCTGTTTTCAGGAAGAAAAACACCATTGTGTACAGGAGATTGTACCAGTAGAAGAGTGGCATGAAAAAAAAGCAGCAACTTCTTTTTCTTTGCTGAAATCAGTAGAACATCAAATACCAAAGTGAGCTTCAGAGACAGAAAAGCACTTTGCCTAAAGGAATCTTTCTGTGAAGCATCATGATTTAACATAGGAGTGTTTAAGTAAATTTTTCAATAACAATAAGAGTTTGACTTCTCCTAAGGAAAAAACAGCCTTCAGCAAATTAGAAGTCTTCTTTACTGTATCCCAACCCCACCATTACAATTCTGGGCCCTGTTCAAGTTCAATCTCTTCTAATAAATTTATTAGAACTCCTACTGCTAGCACCCTTTCTAAATGCTGATGGGCAGAATGCAGTATTTGGTGCACTGAAGTAAGCAGAGCCTACATTGCAAGTATCTTTTGTTTCCCAGAGTTTATGCTGCACAAAAGAGCTGATATGTCCTCTAGACTTTGATCATTATCTAATTAGGATTTTTGTTTGTTTTTTTCCAACAGGCCACATGCCCTGTTTTTTGGTAAATAAAGCAACATTGACAGGATTGCTTTGCTGCTGTTTTCTAAAGCAGTTAAAAGGCAAGTGATCACTAGTCAAACACCACTCAGCAGAAGATCTGAAAGCTGTACTGGTGCCCCTCAGTGACACTGCTACTTCAGAGACTCTGCCAGGATAGGGACTGATAAGAACTGGAGCTTGTGCTAATATGTTTTCCTCTTCATGAAGCTTATTGTTGTTCAGATGTGTCCCAGAAAGTTAAAGACTGTATTTTGGGTTGCCTAATCTTTTGGGGAATGTAGGTCAGCCTAAAGCAGCGGCAGGATCTGTGTTTTTCCACACTGGCTTGCACAGAGCAGAAAATTTAGGATCACAGTAGATAAATAGAACCCTAAAACATTGACAGAGAGTCAGGAGTGACAGAAAGATGTCAGACATTTATCTGCATGACAGAAAAATATGTCTGATTGATGACACATGCTGACTCATGTTTTCTTTTCCGAGATTTGATTGATGCATGCTTGCCGTGAAGCTAAACTGTAAGATTTGTACAGCAACTTGGCAATTTCCTTTTAAATTATTGCTGTTCTGCAAATACTCAGGAACATTTTGAAATGGTGAAGATGTACTCTATAAAGACCAAGAAGTGAAGGATAATCCTATCTGAATGCTGACTGAATTTGCAGGCTTTCCTGCTGTGTTTCGTGATGGGCTCTTGTTATCTCTAATAATCTTTGGAGGTGCAGCAATAGCTGGAAGTATGTATCACCAAAAATCCACTTTTATTGTGAAGCACTTCCAGAGAGCAGTAGCTGTGTGTTCCCATGAGTGACATCCTGTATTGCAAAGCACAGCTCTGTGAAGGCTACTATGGGGAAAACTAACTCCATCTGAGTCAGACCAAATACACATCCCCAGAAATACTGTCTAGCAGTACTGCTCCATCATGCCCAAATGTGGCTTTGATGTAAAAGAAGAGGAAAGGGACAGAAAAGGGAAGAAGCATTATCTATTCAGACTATAAAGAGATATGATGGATATCTATTAAGCAGAAACACTGTAAAGAAGTTCTGCCCTGTAAGAGTAAATTTGCTTGCTAATTATTCCATTCAAATACTAGCAGCAAAAACCACTAGCTAGGAGGATGTGCAAGCAACACGAGCAGTTGATACCTGCAGGACTGCTGTTGGGGAGAAGGATCATGATCTCCAATTCCTTTGCTTCCACTACTTTATCGGATGATTCCAGAGGCTGAGGAGAAGCAGCTTCTGCTCTTCTGAGTCACGGCTTAAGAGTCTTAGGAACTTTAAAAGCATAGTGAAAACTGTCAGAACCAGCTTACCCGTGCTGGCAGTTTCTAGTTGCTCTCACTGTTGTGTGGATACTCACGCAAATGTATGGAGCCAGGAGTGGCAGCAGGAAAGAGTCCATCCTGTTGGGGATGAACTCCTTAAAACATAGCTTGGGGTCACAGTACCTGGGGTGAAGTAGTTTTGCTGCCTTAATGGATCTTGGACAAATAGGGTATAGCACGTGTGTACTTGCTGTCCTGAATTTTTGGAGGGCAGCCAAGCATCCATCAGGGTCTACTATGATTAATGATATGGATAAAACTTAATAAGGCATGGTATTAATTTACATGTTAATGGCAATAATGTTCATGAAAGAGGTGAAAAGATTTGCTGTATCTCGCATTCCTGTCAGCTTTTCTAAGCATCATTTTTGTGGTTTATAGATTTAGTAATTACTTGGAAGAACTCATAACAGTGACCCATCTAACTTGCAAATACTTGTCCACATATAGCTAATAATTGGTCTTTTAAATGGAGCTTGCTGCCCACACATATGCTACTGCCACTTCACAGCAGCTTATTCTGGGTTTTGAATGCTTTTATGTGCATCCATAGAGCTGAACTTTAATGAATTTGTGGGATATTCCTTTCTGGTACCTACAAACAATAAGTCAGTGCATGATGAATTTTATGTGGATTCATTTGTTCATCTTGGTTTGGGTTTGTAAATTAGAAAAATGAGATACACATTATAATTGGTTTTATGATGTATTTTTGGCCCCTCATTTCATAGTATTCTCTTATTCAACAACTGGGTGTCATTATTGAAAAGATGCTCATATGGTAATAGGGTGGATGCATCTGACTATTGAAATACATTAGAGTTCTTCTATCATTTTTTTCCCTAACAGAAATAACTTTTGCATATTTTTGTTACATATATATATATATATGTATCCTGCCATAACAAAATATGTCCCTTTTTTCAGTGAGAGATTTCAGTCTTTATACAAATTGTTGTCTTAATTTTCATTCTACATGAAATTACTTAGAATAGCTGTTCCTGTATTTATTCACTGTAAATTCATCCAAACATCTTTAGACCGTACATGCAACATTGCTGAGCTAACCTAATGTTTCAACTAGTTAGCACCAGAGAATCCTGCAAATTCAAAATGCTTCAGAGTTTAAGAGAAACCTGGCAAAAAATTAGTCTGTAGTTTTACAGACTTTTCTTGCAAAGTAACATAGAGACGAAAAAAGTGCTTGAGTGCAGAGGGAAATTTGTCATTTTCAATTTGCCTCACATCTAATTATCCTATAAAACAAAATAAAACTAATAATAATTCTGTGAACTAAGGCAGTTTTTAATGTTTTGATGTGTTAGCTTCCAGAGTGAAACAGCATAACAGAAATAAGACTATTGTGTTTTGGTGAATTAAAACAAGTTTTGAGTGAAGGTTGAATCAAATCTTATGACTAATTTCAGTCATCTGATGGCACTAAAGTGAGCTTCTGTACAGGGATTTCCTCTTATTTTACCAGGGAGGTCTGTACAGGGATTTCCTCTTATTTTACCTTTGGTTATCCCCAGGGAGGCATCCTGGCTATGCTAGCCTCTCTCTAAAGTCAGTGGTGAAATACACACCTCTAGATGGCCATTTATCTCATTAAAGATAGATAAAGATAGGTGGTAAAGATACATGGAAAGAAATTGTTCTCTGGAGCTTTTATTCCCATTTCACTATAGAGCAGACACCCTGAATGATTTTCAACAAGTTAGTTGAACTTTGTCCCAGGAACCACCTTCACTGTCTTCTTGCAGTGGAATGGCTTGTTCAGCTCCATCCAGAGGAAAACCCCATTACAACCACGAACCACATCAAGTTTGGGAGGAAGTCTGATTTTATCACTAATTTAAATTTAGGCACTAGTGCCATAAAATATGTTATTTTTAATTCACTATTTCCTGATCTTGCATTTTATGCTCCTGGAATACAGCTTTACTGTGTCTTAAAGCATGAGTATTAGACTATTTAACCTCTGAGCTCATCAGCAGTTTTAAGGGTCTTGTTGTGTCCTTTATCTTACTATTAACATTTTTTCTCATATTACCTGACTGGTATTTTCCATGTTTATCATTACTGTAAGTATTGTCTCCTATTCCAAGTCAAAACTGTTACATTTTTTATAAATATAATTTTTCTTTCAGTATTTTTATGTACATAAAAAAAAAAGATGAAGTTGAAATATCTTTTTCCTTTAGATTTCTAATATGTTGCTTGTAAAAGCAATATTGGCAAAGTAGGGCTCAGTGGTCAAAACTGTTGTTTTAATTGCACAGTTTCAAAAGTTTAAATCTCTTCTAATAAAAAAATCCATCACCTGTGGAAGTTATAGATGATGCATTATTCAGTCCTTCTTACTAAGGTCAATGTAGGTGTATTCCCCATGGTACAACTTTTAGTTATTCCTACTTTAAAATTCCAATAGGATGCAATTTTGTTTTTCATTCTTAGTTGAGTGGCAACATTTATTTTTCCTCAAATTCACTGTCAGAGTTAGCCCTTTGAACCCACTTTTAGCACTATCATATGTTAATGGGTATTCTGGGAAAAAGCAAATTCAACTCTGATATATCTTGTCTTGCACTTCCAGAGGAAAGAAAAAGACAAAAACAAAAGGATCAAACTGCTGAACTTGAATAGTGCTATAATCTTGCTGTATTTCAGAAGACTAAACTATGCTGATCCCACCTCTAATGTCATAGAGCAATGCAAGCTGACACGTGACCTCTAATGTCATAGAGCAATGCAAGCTGACATATATATATATTCTGGGTGGATGCATTGCTTGGGTGCTTAGGCACACTAATACATGTTTTTTTTGTCAGTGCTGTGTTTGTGCATGACAACCTCTTATTGCAGATATGTATTTACTTGGAACTGTCTACTATTCTATCCAAATGCTGATGAATTTGTAGGGCTCTTAGTCCATTTTGAGTAGGAGGGATACATTTCTTTATTAAATATAGTCTTGACTGACTACCAGTACTGTCTGAGGTACTAATTTTATTATAAAGCCGTTCTATAGTTTGAAGCTCTGAGGTACTAATTTTATTATAAAGCCATTCTATAGTTTGAAATCTGCAAATATTTCCTCAGAGGTTGAACCAGATATTATGCTAATTTCTGTCAGTGACACTTTGTATAATCAACTGTAGAGCAGTTTCACTGGAAGGTCTTAAGCTTTGAGATGAATTTTTTCCTTTTATCTAACTGGCCTTAATGTGTAGGCTCCTGATACTGTCCGAGACACCATACTGTGAGAAGTTATGGCACAGGACATAAAAAAGAGCCACCACCTTCTAAAATGGCAACTGGAGCCCAAGAAGACTTTCCTAAAGTGCCTAAAATCCCACTGGACCTCTATGTTTAGCCACTCAGATTTCTCCTTGTCATAGCTGGCTGTCTCTTAAGGATGAAGTGTTGCCTGCATAAAGCTGGCATGAATTTTGTGATAGTGCAGAAGAAGGAAGAAGGGTTATAACTTGAGGAACTGCAAGGATAACTAGATTTCATAACATGATTTAAGTATTTGAGCATAGGCTTAAGATTTGTAGCACACATATTTTTAATTCATAAGCAAAATCACAATGAAATAGTGAAAAAGTATGCATCTGAATAAAAGAATTAAAAAATTTCATTATCACTGGCTTGAGTGGGACTGCACTGTTTTAGGATTGGGTCTATATCATTAATCAGGCATATTCAAGCAGTCTATGCAAAGACTTCATGCCCATGAACATAAGGAAGAGCAGCACCCCAAGACAAACACATGGTTTCTTCTGCCTGTCTCCTAAGGAAGTTTCTGCTCAGATATGCTACTTGGCTAGAGTCAGAAACTTCATCTTGTTCCACG
This sequence comes from Acanthisitta chloris, assembly GCF_000695815.1. NCBI lineage: Eukaryota > Metazoa > Chordata > Aves > Passeriformes > Acanthisittidae > Acanthisitta > Acanthisitta chloris. The sequence continues at coordinate 56,328 of NW_008657710.1, read as the reverse complement.
AGATCAAAAAATATACTCCTTAAAATTCAGACTGTGTTTAAAATTGTCACTGTGAAAATCTAAACTCAAAATAAGCTATTTGCTTACCTACTCACGTGTCTCTTTTCCTGCAGACGTATTTTTTGCTTCCGTTACTGTAAACCTCATTTTTCCTTAGTAAGCACTTTTCCCAAAAATGTTTCTAGATGATTTGTTATTTTTATCCTGTTCACTCCCAGACGTGCATATACCAATGATTACTATTATGTGCCTGTATTTCTGGAATAAGTTAGTTATGAATTATAATTTTGTAGTTTTATTGTCTATGGACAAAATTCTCATCTGGGGTCAGTCATGTAGCTTCATTGATTTCGCTGGCGTCAGTTGACAGATTGGACCATTTGAATAGGTTCCATTTGAGGGTCTGATTTTCTCTACTAGTCATCAGTTACAGACTGCTATAGAGGGTAGTTATGCATATTCCAAACTGAATTAAGGTGCTGATCCGACAAGACAGTTATAGATATACTGAAGTTTTACGAGGCCTTAAATGTGGCCATGTAAGTAATGCTACTTAGTGGTAAGTAGGTGCTTTAGTGTTCTGCAGAGCATGAACTAAATGAATTTGTTTAGAAGCCCATAAGCTTTTCTAGTATCCTCTACCTGACCAGTAAATACAAATGGTATGTAAAGTACAAGTACTAGAATAAACAAGGAAGGCACCATTAAAAATAACGCTCTGCTTTAAAGGTGGGATTGAAAATGTGCTTTGCCTTTCTGACAATTCCCTATACCATGAAGCAATGAAAACCAAAGGAATATCTTTCTTTCACACCTTGTGCAAGATCCCAACACATTATGTATTTCTCCATAGAGAGAAGGAATACCAGCAAGATATATGTATGAGAGTAAGATAATTGGAGTATGGAAAAGCCTAATCTACTTAAAATATATAGAAAGTATCACATCAAAAGTGTTCAAGAGCTCATCTTATGTGGTAACCTACCTTCCAGGAAATGTTCAGTGACTCCTGAAATACACTTTCAGGTTTGTAAGCAAACAACTCCGAATAAGAAAAATTCTCATCCTTACTGTGAGAACTGAGGAGACAGAAGATGTTTTGTCATATGGGATTATCTCTATTTGTGATTTCTGTAAGAAAAGAGGTTTTTTTCACCAAAGTATCTGCTGCATTCAAGGGCTGAGCATTCTTAAAGCATTTGACAAATCTACCCACAGGTAAACTTGTTTTCTCTGTCATTTGACATGACCTGGTTTCTAGTGTCTTACAATAGCACATCATATTGAATTAAGCACTTGTAATATAGTTTTAATTTTTTTCAATGATGCCATATTTGATTCTTTTATCACTTCAGACAAGAAGAAAAGGTTTCTGCATAGATACAAGCACTGTGTATATGTCCTGCAGGGCTGACCTAAAGGGGTCATGATAAGAGTTTTCTTGAGTAGCTTCAGACATAAGACTTAGGGTATCATGTTTTGAGTGGAGCAAAACCTCAATTTAATTTTGTTTTCCTAATTACAAAGCCAAAATTGGGTCTGATTTTGGCTTTAGATCCTTGACTAATAGAAATCCTTTTCATTCTGAATCATACATTTCTTCCAAACAACTTCACAAGAAAAATTAAGTCTACATTATTTTAAAAGAAATACATCTTGACTTTCTCTTTAACATCTCTGCAGCCATCTTGGTTAAATTTACTATTTTTTCACTGAAGAGTGTGCTTTTCCACTTAGTTCATGGAATAGTTTATAAAGATAACTCTGTATTACAGAAGGGATTAAAATGTGCTTGATTGTAGATTAGACATATAAGCATATAAATCATTTTTCCTCATTCTGACAAAGCACCATACTGTAGGTCTGGTGAAATGTTTTGTTGTCAGTATCTGTCAAGAGTAATTGCAGAACAAACAGACCTTTAAATATCATCTAAGATATGCAAGAAGCTAAATGAAATGAAAACTCTTTCTTATATGTTACATCTACATGTCCTCACCAAAAATTTCATATCTAGGACTGAGAATGAAAGAACAAATCTTGTATCTTTTCAGTCTGAGAGTGTCAAAGAAGAGAAATATGAAGTGAATTGGCTATGGGATGACATCATCAGATTGAAAGTAAGAATCTACCACTTGAGGTGTAGTGCAGCTTTACTGTTTAATCAGATGTCAATCACCAGCAGGGCAGCACACACTCAGCTAAATCACAATCCCTTTAACAGTCTATTATTTTATTCCATGGTGAATTTCAAAGGGAATATTTCACAGGAGATTCTGTGAAGGCTGTCATTTGACAGCTTAGGTTGGTTCTTTGCAAATGAGGCTGTTTTGATTTAGTTTTCTTACATTCTAATTATTTCTTATACCGAGCATCCTCCCTTGAAATAGAAATTTCTCTGACAATCATAGCCTAAAATCCTTTTAGTGATCTTATATGAACAGACAAAAAGGATAAAATAAAAATAAAGAAAAAATAAAGAAGTTACAACAGACTATGCACAAAATTCTCTGCTTTGTATTTCCACATGCATAACCCACATCTCCAGTTATTGACACTGTCTGAAAAATGCAAGTCATTGAAGTAAAGCAGTAGATAGTCTGCCTTATCACATAACCTCTACATCCAGAGGCTGGAGGGGCTGATAGGCTGTAAGGATCAAAAGATGGCAAACTACTGTGAGCAACGAGACTCCAGAGTAGGGTAAATTTTGTCTTGTATTACCTAATCTGTATTTCTCAGTTACATTTCTCCATACATATAAATTCATGCTACATATGTAAATCATATACACAATATACAAAGCCTGTCATATACTATACATATAGATGGGGTATGTATATGTGTTATGTATATAATGCATATTTACTAATAATGATAAGATTAAGTATACAGAAATATGTTTATAACACAGCTGTTCAGTTCATGAATCTATATTTTGTCTCAGAAAAAGTGTCCAATATAAAAAGATCTGTCCATTTTATTTCATCATACAAGTGTGCTGGGTAGGCATTATATCTGGATTTTTTTATAGGCCTTTAAATAAAGAGAAAAAAATATTTTCCAATTTTACTTCTTAAGATACTTAAAGGGTTGTCCAGAGTGATCTCATCTAAGCAATCACGCCAAACATCCCTGTTCAGGAATTTGTGAGGTTACATTTTACGTCGGGTTGCCATACCCACTTACTGCTGATGTTGTAAAACCATTTAGAGCTTTACCCTCTGATGATTATGATAATTTCACCAATTCCCCACTTCAGCTATTCAGGGACAACTTAGGATTCTTTGAGTCACTATTCACTTTCTCTCACTTTGGTCTCATGTTCTCTATTTGCAGAATAAAATTATATGCATACTGAATTGATATAAATACTGTAGCAGCCAAGGCTCCTAAAGAGCAGAATATCTTTGGCTACAGAAGATGGACAAGCCCAGAATATCTTTACTGAGTTATGCCCAAATGCACACAAAAATACTGGCACCAGTTAAGACGACATGAAATATTAAATCCACATTCAAATAGAAAGGTTCAGTTGACTTTTCCAAGAAATTATTTTGTATTTTTATAGCTAGGGTTTCTAAAAATCTGTTATCAAACCCATTCATTGTAGATTAATTAACGCATTTTTCTCAGTCTTGACCTGTGACTATTACTTCTTTAGCTATACACAATATACAAAGTACTAGTTGATTGATCTTTGGAAGTGTTAACTTATCTAAGCTTGGACTCTTAATTTTTCTTCTGTGTTCTCTCTCAGATTTTCAAATTAAGAAATCTTGCTGAAGCCACATAGGCTCTAAAGAATGTCTCAAGAATGGTCTGATATTGCAAAGAAAGGGAGTGACTGCTCTACCTTCCTTTGCCAATACAATTTCTTACTCCTTAGCACATTAAAATTTCTGAAACAAGCCACTGACCAAGGCCTTTACTATGTCAAACATTTTCATCTCAAAAACATTGCCTTTGTGAATTGGAATAGACTGGGGCATGGGGGAGTGGTGGAGGGTTGTGTATGTGTGGTGTTTGAAAAAAAATAAGCTTTCCACCAGAACACAGCTTTTTCTTCAGAAGAATTGTTTCTGTGCTTAATGGGTGTTACAGATTTGTTGGATTCCAGGACAGAAGATGATAGCTCCTGAGATTTCCCAGCACTGGATCCCAGAGGGTAAAGTCAAAGTTCATTCTCTGGGGGAGGAACAGAGACAAAGAGATATGATGCAGCTGAAACACATTTTTCAAGACTTGTATCTATTTACATTTATAGAGATACTTCCCTGTATAATATTTCAGATATTGCTGTCAATCAAATATATTGCTGCTTTTAAAATAGTATCTGGTTTTATTATTATTTTAGGCATTTTCTATTCCGGCAACAGCAGCACAACAGCCACAGAAGGAAAGCAAATTTAGTGTGAGGTGGAATGGAAACACCACTGTGTCAAAGTGTTCACATGAATACATTTAGCCAACCTCTGTGACAGGATGACACAATCAGATGCTTTTTTTCTTGTTTGGAATCTCTATTCTTGACTAAAGGTCACTAACAAGCTCTATTTCTATACTCTGTATTTAATCCTGACCCATAACTAAGAGCAAAGCTCTTGTCTGGTATTATTTAAAACTGTCGTCCACGTGACTTTTCATGACAACCAATAAACTTGTGCTGCAAAAATATACAAACATTTTTGATACCATGTCCTTTTGAAAGTCCTTAAAGGCAGTTAGTTTAGAAGGATTTAAATCTGCAGCATCCAAATAGGTAAACAAAATAATTCTTAACTACTTTTGTAAAAAAGGAATACAGAGCTTAATTTGCCATTATTGGTAGAATTCATGACATACTCTATAAAAATTACTTAACATTTACATAACTTCAGGTGTATTTGCAAATCTTCAGTTCCATGTATTTTAACCAGTTTTATTATTAATTTATGTAGAAATAAAAGCTTATACAAGCTCAGAAATCTGTAAAGAGGCACCTGGATAAATGGCATGAATTGAATGACCATAGAATGTTAGATTAGGTAGAGGCTGAGAGCCCTTCTCTTGTTTGTAAGGTGTCACTGGTGTGCAGTACCTGCAACCCAGAAGACGCAGCATCTAATCACAGTCAGGAACACCACCTTCAAAAGATTGCTGAATCTGTTTTTCAATTATTCCATCATGTTACAATGAGTGAGAAAGAACACCGTGTAACTTCTCTGATTTAGCATCATGAATTGTGAATTGTTGCATCCAACAGTTTGCAAACAACTTTTTAGCATAAATATTGTGGATAAAAATATTGAAGAAGAACATCAAGACTGGCACATGAAATGTCTGACACCTAAAATAATGAGAGGTTTTCTGAGTAATGATATTTGCAAAAAACAAATGAGGAAATCACAGTATCTTTATTTCCTAATAACAACCAAATTCCAAGAATAGATAATTTAAGGATCAAATATCTGATCTGCAATGCTGATCATTCATTGAAATATATATGGCTTTGGAATAAGAATAATTTAAAAGATTCTTTTAGTTCAATCTAACATTAAGCCTAAGTTATATAAAAGAAGTAGGGCCAAAAATATATTTTCATCTCTTTTGATAGTTTTGCATTTTGGTATTGAAGATTCAAGGGTCAATCTCATTCCACCAGGAGAACAATCAACTGCCCCAGTTTTCCAATCTTTGCCCTTCAACATTTTAGTTACCTAGTATCAAATCTTTTGATTCTGACTGTTGTCCACCACATAAAGGATACATCTCAGCCTTGTGCAGCTTGGGAAACAATTTTTTTCTGTAAAACACAACCTGTGAAATAGACACTCTTGTGAAATAATAAGGATATAATGGTACAAACAATACTTTGTGGGAGTCACATACATACAATTTCCTATTGGTTTTTATTTGTTTGGCAGTTGGTCTACTAGTGCCTACTGTTAAGATGGCTGTCCATGACTTTGGGCAGTGGAAGGTGGTCAAGTATTAGGAGATAAAATCTGTGGAATCAGCTTGTCACAAAGAGATTTTTCAGAACTAAACATTATTACAGAAGCAAACTTTTTGTGATAGATAACTGTATTTTAATCTGTTTGAGGACTGGTGTATATAAATAACATTGCTCCATTTAAGATGGGCTTCATTTCAGCATCACTGATTTCCCCTTCATTTGCCAGGCCATCTGCAAGAGCTGTGTACCTAGTACTGCTCAACAGAGGGGCAGAATTCATTCCAATCAAATCAACACTTCTACTGCCTTGTGAGACTCTGATGAATTGGGTGGATTTTAGACTCTTTTAGCCTTAATATGTCACTAAATTGGCTCCAGATTTATTTGTTTCTTTGAGAGATTTGCATACTGGATAATTAGTTTAAAGGTAATGTGGTATTAAAAAAATTGACTTGATTTTTCCTCCTAGCCCTTCAAAAATAATACTTCCTAGAATGCCCTGCTATTTCTCTAACATTTATTTCAGTGAAAATTGTAAGGAAAATTTTAAGACCTTAAACCATATCATTTCCACTGTAGAATAACACATTTATAAGTAGCTGAAGGTTTTTTTGTTTGCTTCTACATTAAGACATGTATACACATGAATATATATGAAGAACATATTTTCTACTTTACTATGCATTACCAGCCTAGACTATAATCCAAGCATTGCTTACTCACATTCTCTTTCTAGGCTATTACAAAGTTCCTTTCTTACATCAGTGGAAGCTTCCCAGACAATTGATGAACAATCAAATTGACAGGGTGGAAGAGAAAATGCCCAGTAGTTTTTTCGCACAGACACTGCTACAAGTTTTTTTTAACTGATGATATCCCTTCAGCCTTGACTTTTTGCAAAATTAATGATTTTATGTTTTAAATATTTAAATCTCCCACCAGCCCTGTGCATTTGAGATGTCCATGCTAGACAAAGGGTAAACTAAGAATACGACATTCTTAAATGATAATTGTACTCATATTATAATTCAATTTACACAGATTATATATTTTTCTTTTTCTTTTTAAAGCTAGAAGGAAAAAACTACATTTACTCTACTTCAGAAAAGTGAGCCGGATCTGACCTTGTATGTGTGAGGATATTTTAGGCAAGAGGTTTTTCTGATCAGACACAGTTTACTCTTCCTTATAGAACTTTGCAGTAGCCTTATCCAGAAAATGTCATTCTAAGTTTAATTAGTTCTGGCATGTTGATTGCATCAACAGACAACATGGCTCTGTACGAGCTGTGCAAGGCACTGCTTTGTAGTGTAAGCTCCCACAGAGTCCATGAACTGTGCCTTAGTATTATTTGGCAAACAGAAGGACAAAACCACTGTTAGTTGATATCTTTTTAGTCTCATTAATGTAGCAGGAAATTTCAATGTAAACTTATGGCATTATTGCCACCTCATCAGACAGCTGGCCTAGTTGCAAAAACGCAGCTATGGCACAAGTGCAACAAGGACATATCAGACTTGGACACTATTGAATCTATTTTCTTGGCCATACAGCAATCCTGAACATGAGATGCAGACCCAGAAGGAAAATGCCTAAAAAGCAAGAAATAGAAAATGAGCTTCAGAACATGAAATTTTAGTAAAATGTGCTGTCACATCTTACACCCATTGTGCAGCAGTGAGTAAAAATATATTCACTTTTCAGCAAAAGCAGCTAAAAAGTGGTGAATAACACTTTCTTTGAGACACACATGCCCATTTTCCTGTTCTTCTCTATGGTTCATTTATACTTGGTCTAAGTCCACACATATTGCTTATATCAAGCATGATTAGCGATGTAAGAGTAGGCCTGAACCACTAGGTTTTGTTTTTTTCTGGAAGCAAAGGTAACGTAATAAAGCACATTCCCCTAAAAGGAACGTGCTAGTGTTTGTCACTTGTTTTATTAGGATTTCTTCCATCCTGGAACCTCAGCACATTTAAATACTCCCCAGTCTCACAGTGAAAACAAAAAACAAATCAAAACAAAAAAC
>NW_008657710.1:46166-48344 GCF_000695815.1 Acanthisitta chloris | reverse complement strand
GGAAAGAAGTAGAGAATAGGAAAAATAAGTAAGAAAGTAAGGAGCATACAGCTTTGCCCTTTTTAGAAGGCAGTGCTTAACATTTTGCCCTCAAAATCCTATTTGAGTATTTAGCCTGCTTACTCATTCTCTTCCACCCTACAGCTCATGGGCACAGCCATTAGCAATAAGCTAAGTTCTTCTCTGCTGTAGTGTATTCTCACACTTCTGTTGTGAGTGTTGCAGAAATTTTAATTTTGCATTTAGCTCCACTTGGAGAAAGATCTGTGCGAAATCAGAAAAAAAAAAGCAAAACAAAATGAAACAAATCTACAAAACAGTTTTAAATAAACATATAATTGCCAACAATGTATTTATTGTTCTAGTTCATAACATCTCATTTTATTGGTAGAAAATATGTGGAAATCTTATCAATGAGGTGAGCTTTATAGTAACTCTCAGGGGCATACTGAAAGGTTTTCCAGAGATCCCAATAAAATGAGGACATTTAAGATTTACTGCTACTGTTGCAATCAGGATGGACCAGACTCCATTACCACAGTGGACAAAGGTAAAAGAATGGATAAGAGTAACTAAAGCAGGAGTCACACACATTTTGAGGCAAATACCAAAACTGTAATCTCTCCAATCCCTCGACATGAATCTAATCTAACTGGGTTAGGTATTTATTTTCTCCAAGAGCTCTAATAATGCTCTCCATTCTATCTCCATGTAAATGATGACGATAAGTCTTGAACTCACAGGAGTAGCAAACTGAAGCTTCTTTGCTTCCTGAGATCTGTCAGGACACTTCAGAAATTCTATAACGGTGCCTAATGAGACCAAAAGAGGAATGTTGTCTATATGTATCCCACATGCATAATATCATAGAATCATAGAATCAGCCTGGTTGGAAGAGACCTCAAAGACCATCACGTCCAACCCTACCATGGTTACTAGACCATGGCACTAAGAGCCACATCCAGTCTCATCTTGAAAACCTCCAGGGAGGGTGAATCCACCACCTCCCTGGGCAGCACATTCCAATGCCTGAGCACTCTCTTTGTAGAAAATCTTTTCCTAATATCCAACCTAAACCTCCCCTGGCAGAGCTTGAGTCTGTGCCCTCTTGTCCTACTGCTAGATGCCTGGGAGAAGAGACCAACCCCCACTGACTACAACCTCCTTTCAGGTAGTTGTGGGGGGCAATAAGGTGAATTCTCTGTGGTTCCTAACATGTGGATATTTAGATTGTGTGATGCAGTTTTTTCCACTTAATTTTATCAACAGATTGGTTTTTTGCCTAGAAAAAGATGGATTAATGGAGGTATATTAATGCATGGTAACATATAGTATTCCTTCATGCAATGCAATTACTACTGTTTACCTTACATATGTAAGCCTGATGTGTATATACATGATGTATAATCAGTAACTGCTCTTTTTGACTTCAAGTGGAAATTTAAAACAAAGAAGACCCAAAATATTTATACACCTTACTGCTGAGATTAAGACAAAAATGATTGCAATAAAAAGCAAGTCAACAGTAAACAAGTAACTGTAATTGTATAATAGCGTGTTAATGAGGAAGTCAACCCATGAATGTGAGCTGGAAATGTTTGCAATGTTGATGACACATTTTATAGGCATTAAATTAATAATAACAAATTGATTAAAAGATTAAAAATGGCTAATGATTTTTTTCTGCAAACTTTCTTACAAGAAAAGTAATTTTTATTTATAGACCAGTTCTAAGAGGAAACCTTGTGGATTCTGAATCAAATGATCTTTTTTTTCCTTCTTTATTTTAATCTAGAAATCTAAATAATTCCATTAGTTTTATGTCAGAAGAAATCATATAAAAAATATTACAATATAGATGTAAACTCTTCCTCACTATATTCAAAATGAACCTTGGATCTGATTCAACATCAAAATATGGAGGAGTAGCTGTTATATGCAGGTTAACAGGTGAAATCACAGACGTATTAAATAATAGCACAATTGTGTCCATAAATTTGTCATCTGCTAATCTCCCTGTAAGGTGACTGATGTAACAATTGTTATGAAAACATTTTATGATATTTCAGTCCTGCAATATGAAAATTGTTAAATACACAATAAAAAGATTTTTCTGCTTGACTAAAAAGATAGCTGTAAAACTGAAACAGTGCATGAAATGCAATCAGACTGGAAACT
>NW_008657710.1:28720-46138 GCF_000695815.1 Acanthisitta chloris | reverse complement strand
CAGGAACAGAAGCACTTATAAAGATGGGGTTTTTTGTATTTCAAACATGAGTTACATATAAATACATATAAGAGTGTCATTCTGAATTTTATCGTAAGTGAAAATTTCTTGCTATCAATTGATTCTTTTCTCCCCCCTGTCAGTGCTTGTGTCATAAATTCCTCTTGCAGACAGAGGTGGTTTGTAATAACCTCCTAGATCCTTGCACCCACACAGTTTCCATGGCAGGATTAGGTTCTCCTTTTTTTCTCATCCTGCAGCTACTATTTTAAGAGTTCATATGACTGTCATCCAGCTCACCAAAAACCTGTCAAAGCTCAAAGGCAGAAGGAGGGCTTAATGGCAGATAGTCACGAAATATTATCACAGTAGAGTGTAAGTTTCAGGCTGATAAAAAGAGCTGTTTCTCTCTGTTTTCTTCTCTTTTTATAGTAGTAGTGAGAGAATTAACTCCTATAGCCTATCCTCATAAAGGCAATAGTGCCTGTAAGCGATGATAAGGATCAAAAGTTTATGTCTAGATGCTCAATAAAGAGCATGACTTTGCACCTCTGAAACTGAAACACTTTAATTATTTATAAGCAGTTTCATGAACAGTTACAGGAATAGTAACAAATCTACAGGATTTAGGCAACCAGGTGTCAAATCATCAAGACTTCAAGCAGCTAGTGTATTTGCTTTCTATTCATATTTGAATAAAACCTTATTAAGTGAATTCTAATAGCAGATGAATTAATAATAATGTAATTCTTGCACCAAAATCTTACCAAAATATAAAAGAATATATGACTTGCTACAAATAAACAGATTCTTTCTCATTTTGTGTATTAAATGGACAGGGGATGTTAGAAAGAGGCAGAGAACATCCTCAAATCCTGACTCGCATTTATCTGTTGATAATATTGGAATATTAGCAGTAAATATATATCATACCTTAGCTGCTGTTGCAAGATCTTCTGAATATTTATAAAGTAGAATCTGAAGGGTGTTTTTTTCATGGAAACAGCAGGAAGTTGGATTTAATGCTGGAATACTTCTTTGAAATATAATAGTATAGCTTTCTTATGTTCTTATTGTTCTCTGGCACACTGTTCCAAGTTATTCAGCAAATCACAGTGAATTTTTGGATTACCCTTCCCTAGACTGCAAAAAGGCATGTCAAAATCTGTCTCAAGAAACCCTGCCTCTGCCTTTAAATTCTTCTCCAGGGTGACTGCCTTCCTCATGCCATCCCCCACAGAACATACCCGTTAAGGAATCACCAGAGCAGAGAAAGCAGTCAACAGCAATGAGCACTAGCCCATATTTGCACTGATTTCAGTCCAAGAAGTGGCTGGTAACAAGATCATAAGCAAATGCAAGCTGGCCTTGAGAGCTAAGAGCTCTGGGGAATAGCTCCCTGCATTTGTGGTTCCATCAAAAGAAATCAGGTTACCCTGTCTAGGATTATCAGTGCGACATCAAAAAACACCAGACTGGGAACACAGAAATGGTGGTGCAATGGTAAAAGTGTAATATACACACAGAAGTCCACAGATTATAATTTTTTACAAAATCAAAACCAGATGATTAATAATATTTATTTATTTTGAATGCCAGATAATGAGGTCAGTAACCACAATAGATGTAAATGGTTAAATTTATGATTAATTAGACCATTTAGACTAACTTAAAATATGGTTTAAGTTTAAATGGATATTGTTCATTGACCATTAAAAAAAAAAGAGTAAATTGCCAATGACAGTGAGCAAGAAGTGAATTTCAGCCTAGTAAGTCAAATGCATAAAGTGAGCATCCTAAATAACAGCAAACCATCCTAAAATGTGCAGTCTCATTTCCATGCACCCTTATTTAAGTACCTTGGTGCTGAAATACATGAGAATGAAGTGAGCAATGGGAAATACCGTAAGAGCAGGATACCTTGATGTTGCTTCTGTGAAATTATCAGTGAAACTGAGATTCATGATCTGAAATTTCTTTTCCTGTCCTTAAGCACCTGTAAATGCAAAGATTAATTTGGTTTTTCTTTCAAAACAGAGGTGTTGGTAGACCAGTGATCCAGGAAATGTGGGGCCTAACTGGAGAGTGGCCAAGTACTCATGGTCTGGTCTAGACTGGAATAATTTCTCAACATTTTGTTTTTCAGAACAAAATTTGGTGTAATTTGGGCTATTGGTAGAAAAATGTAAGTTAGCTTTGCTCTATAACTGGGGGCTGTTAATTGAAGGTTCAGATTCTTTTAATACCACAGGCACAGCATTTTGTGTTAAAGACTCATCAGATGAGTACTGAATTCAATGGCCCTTTTGGTATTTACAAATTCATTTAGGAAGTCCCAATTGCCTGAATAACCAAAAACTGAAAGAAAGAACTTACAGCTGCTTTTAAAGTAGATGATATAGTAATTTTGTACATTTTTCTTTTGATTTTTGTTTTATTGGCATTAAGAGTTCTTATGTTTGCATTTGCCTACATTTATGGAGTTATGGGGTTTTCCCTTACAGTGTAATATGCAAGAATAGAAGATAGAGAAGGGAAGAAGACTAGAGAATAGACAGGAGGTAGCTGAATGTCCCAGGAAATTACCTGTGCTTTCAAAGTACAGGAAATTATGGCATTGAACAATTTTACTATTATTGAGAAGTCTGGATGTCCTGATTTCTTGACCAAAATGTATGACATAGGCAGCACTGCTAAAGAAGGGAACTGCTAGACCTAATGGCATCTGTTTCAGGGACTGGAGTACATCTGTGATATAGCCTGAGTTCATAGCAAGAAATAATCCCTTTCACATTATCAACAACTAAAAGTACAAAGAAAAGGTCTGAAAATACAGCAGCTCAATAAAAGACTCAGTATAAGCAAGGTCATTTCTAACAAAGTTCCACAAACATATATGCAGGAAAACATTTATTATGGAATTCAATTGTGTCACAAAATTAACTAATAGGCAATATAAATTTTGATCTATGAGTGATGAATTTTTAAAATCTATGGTTTGCTATACTGTTCGAAGATGCTTTCAAAGGTTTCATTTGGTTTTTGAAAGAACATTTTACAGAAAGGTGAATAAGTAGCATAAATGAACACATTTTTCATAGTTATTTATGTTTGAAATATATTTTTAGAGATAAAGTTTTAACTGTCATTTGACTGAAATTTTGATTTAACAACAGACCTCAGTTTTTGTCAGTTCTGATTTTTCACTTGTCTTTGCAACTTGCCATTTCACACTGTTGTTAAATAAACCAGGAACAGAAGTAACATTCTAATCAGTGACTAATTGTGAATTGGAGTTCAAAATGAACAGTTCAAATTAATTTGTTAGGAAGCAAAATGGAAAGAAACTTCCAAATAATTTCTGATCAGGAATACTTTAGAGAGCTTTGTAATTTGCTTTTGAATATTTCATGCCGCAAAAAAAAAGGAAAGCAAAATCCAGTAAATAAATTATTCATTTTGAATTATTCACTCATCTGTGTCCTGGTAAGAGTTTGAATATCATTTCACCATGTTGGACCATGATGTGATGACATCTAGTGTTGCAATATTGAAATAATCTTATTCTATCATAACCTGAAAAAAATCCCAGCAATTTGGTGTGTGGAATAAAGGCTGCCTTCCGACTGATTTAATGTCTAAGCCTCAGAGTCATTTGGTGTGTTTTGTAGCTCCTCCTGATGTTAAAAATGCAACATTATAATTGCATTCTGCCAAGGGAAAAAAAAAAAAGAAAAAGAAAAAAAGCATGATTAAATCTGGAAATGCTTCTGGTCTACTTGATTCAGTTTTCAGAAATAAGAAATTGAACCAAGTCTTCAGAAAAGATAAAAGTGACACTTGGGGATTAGCAAAAGTTATATGGTATTATACTAGTCCAGAGGAAGGCCACAAAGATGGTCAGAGGGCTGGATCTCCTCTCCTCTTAGAGACAGGCTGAGAGGGTTGGGGTTGTTCAGCCTGGAGAAGAGAAGGCTTCAGGGAAACCCTCTAGCAGTCTTCCAGTACCCAGAGGGGACCTATAGGAGAGATGGAGAGAGACTATTTACAGGGGCATGTAGTGATGAGGAATTGCTTCAAACTGAAAGACAATATGTTTAGATCAGATATTAGGAACAAATTCTTTATTTTGAGGATGGTGAGACACTTGAACAGGTTACCCAGAGATGCTGTGGATGTCCCATCCCTGGTAGTGTTCAAGGCTAGATTGGGTGCAACTTGGAGCAACCTGATATAGTAGAAGATGCCCCTGCCCATGGCAGGGAGGTTGCAACTAGATGACCATTATGGTCCCCTCAAAACAAACCATTACATGACTCTACATAATTGTAGATTGCCTTGAGCAGCCAATGATCATCAACACATAGACCATCTATTAAAATCAAAGTGGTTGTAGAGGAGGCTACCACCATTTTAAAATAATTTAAACTGAAATTTTAGCCACCTAACTGGAAATAGCTATTGAAATAAAATGACAATTTTCCATTCATTTAGCTGGATTCTGTATCATATTCAAAGTGTACTGATTTGGAAAATAGTGAGAATTCATGATTCCTTGTCTGTAAGTAGAATTTTCTGTTCTCAATAATGCTTCAACAGATCTTTATTCTGACATCTGTATTATATATACTCACAGCAAAATTCCAATATTAAATATTGGAATATTCAATATTCTAATATTTGCATTTTGGCATAAGGCTGGCCAGTGTCATGGAGATTTAGACTGGTCCATAATTCAAGCATAGATATCCATATTCTTTTATGCAAATTATTTCTAAAAAATTATGCTCTGGTTTATCAGTGAAACCTAATTTTACAAAGGGTGTTACTTTTGTGCCAGGGAAATTCCAGAACTTACTTTAAATTATGCATATTGCTCTCTATTTTGTTTAATAACAGGTATTCTGTTGAATTCAAGTTTGACAATGGTGAATTTGGAATCATTCAGCAAAGCTGTGCAGAAAACAATTTCAGCTTTAAAGATTCATATATTTCTTTCAACATAATCAATGACACTACCCTAGTGTTTACTGTTGAGCGACCACTTAAGTGCTTTGATAAAGTTATATTTAGCTAGCCATGAAATTAGCACCTACTCACCCAGTCAGACAATTGGAAATGTGTAAAAATAAACAAATGCTGAAATAGACAAAACCAATATTGTTATTCTGTGCAGTTACCTTTGTATTCAGAAACAGCCAAATGACTTCCAGGCCATTGAACATATATGAAAATATGTTGGGTATTTTTTTTTCAACAGGTTTTAAATTTGTCTTGTTTGGTAATAGCTTTTTTTAACCCCTGGCCTCTGTGCTTTAAATGTAGAGATTTCAAAAAACAAATAAAAAATCCATTTTGTATCTTAAATCCTCGAGTTGTAGAGGAAGGGAAGACATTAAACACAAAGTTCAAGTTGAAGATATAAAAGAAACTACTGCAATTATAAGGTTGAATTTGAAATAAATATGCTTTTCCAAAGCTTTTTCAAAGCATAATAGGTATCACATGATATGGCTTGACATGATAGACAGCACTCCTTGTCATAATTTCCAAGTATAACAGATCCTTAGCATAGATACTGAGTGATACTATGGCTGTGTGTGTCACCTTGCATAATACAGACCTACTGATTCAAACTGTCATCATCCTTGTCATTTCTAAAAATCTCTGTCAATGGAGTTCAAAACCCAGTTTAATTTTTCCACAAAACATTAACTTAGGCTAGAAGTTGAGAGCATAACAATCATAACACTGATACAATCCATCAGTTTTGTTCTTACTACATAGTTGAGATCATGCAAAGATTTGTCCTTATATCTTCTATTTTGCCTGTATGGCAAAATAGCTGGCACAAAGAACTTAGACCACTTAGAACTTCTTTTTGATACAAAACCCATATATTTCTTATATTCTGTTCAAGTTACCTTTGTTTATTTTTCCTCATTTACTTCAATTTCTCATCCTAAAGTCAGCAATTAAAGCATGTATCAAATCATCAATCACTTGAAAAATTGGCCCAGAAATTAGTTTTGAGTTCAAAGTCCATTGCTTCTTTTCTGGAAGTGTCTTCTATGAAAACGCTACGATTTTCAGCAAGGAAAAAAAAAAAAGACTTTGAGAACCGGTGTGTAATCTCAAAGACAAGATCTTTATGACTAGTAAAGCTGGTTCCCCAAACATTTAGGATTTGATTTGTTAAGATATGACATACATCAGCACCTAAAATAATGCTTTAATGTTTTTGAAGTAAAATGCTAACACACTTACTTACATACCACATGCAATTTATTAAGCTACTGTTTGTACGAATTCAGGAGTCTGAGATATCAGAATGCCATAATTAATGTCATGCTAAATTAAATGAATCATTAACACTTTGAATTTATTGTATTAATTTATTTCTATTAGACCAGTTCACTCAAAAGCTGATCTAGAAAATGTCATATCCTACATTACGTGGAGAAGCACAGTAACATTTGACAGGACTTACCTGTGTTGTGTAGGTGCAACGAGCAGTGTTAATGCTGATGATTCTACTGCTCAAGTAGTCTTTAAACATGTTTTGTACTTTTAGTTGCCAGTGATATTTCTTCAACAAAGTAAGAGGTTTTTTGGTGGTCTTTGGTGGTGGATTTTTTTTTTGTTTGGATTTTGGGGTGGGTTTCTGCTATTTAAATTTTTTTTTCTGTATGGTTTATCTCTTGAAAATCTATTCCAGTCATCTGAGTCTGGCAATCACTTCACAAGCTTAGTTTGCCAAAAAGTTTAATACTCTCTGGTACCTGCTGCCTGCCAGAAATTGTTCACTATGCAAGTGGTGAAATATAATCTTACTGATTCTTTGAAGCCCAATTCATTTTCACTGTGATTTTTGTCTTGATAACAGTGTATAGAAAATGGAAGTTAAAACCTTCAGGGGGTTAACCAGCTTGATAGTCTAGAGAGTAATATGTGGCAAATTATTTCCTTATTCTCTTATTTCTATTCTTTTTCTGCTTTTAATAGCAAGCAGCTCTCTTTAATCTTGAAACATAGGAATGTAGGATAAACATGCATGATGAAACTGAATGTGCTTCAACTTGCTCAAAGGAAGAGATTTTTTTTCATCTAAATTTAAAGTTGGGTAAATGTGCATACTTTTGGAAGTGTATTCCTCAGTGCCTCTATGGCATTAACATTCAGGTGATGAAGATGGGGAAAAAAAATTACCATTTACAATATTTATTTTCTTTGTTTCTACCGGCAAACGAAATCCTCAAAAAAGGGATAAAGAGAAAAATCTATGAGGCAGGACTATGCTCAGCCCACCAGTGCACTCCAAAGAGGGCACAGGGTCATTCTCAGAGTCTGAAATAACAAGGAATCAAATGAGAAACTCAAAGAGTTTGAAAGTAAAGATGTGAAAATCTTTTCATTGCTTTTGTTTGCAATACTCAAACTTTCACTGCAAACTTGTTCAAATTATGTCAAATTTTCCAACAGTTGGAATTACACAACTGCCATCAAATGGCTGCAAGTTGCAGGATTCCTAATAGTACTATATTGGGGGAGTTTTTGGAAAAAAATATCAAATTCTTTTTACCACGTGTGGGTGTGTTCACCCTGGCCAGCAGCGAAGCACTCACCAGCCACTCACTCTTCCCATGGTGGGATGAAGGAAGAGCAAAACCAGAAGAGCAAAGGTGAGAAAAACTCATGGGTCAAGATAAAGACACTTTAATACCTGAAGGAAGAAATGGAGGAAAAAAACAAGTAATGCAAAGGCAAGCAATCAACACCTCCCACCTGCAGACTGATGCCCAGCCAGTCTCCAAGCAACAGCTTCTTTGGAAGGACTAGACAAGATAAGACCTGCACCCAGAACTGAAAAATAAGGTTTCTGTAGAGATGCTGGTAGTGGCTTCTGCAGTGAATGCAAGCTACTTGAATTTGATAGGGGAGAAGAGTGAGCAAGTAAAGGAATGTACAGAGATGGGACACGATCATAGCCAAAAATGACTAGGCAGAGAGACCTACAGGAAGGTCTGAGTTAGAGGGGTCTAGCAAGCTATGGATCAGAACAAAATAAGCAATGGAAATATTATCAGAAGAAGGTGTGGAAAGGGAGATGATGAAAATATTTTATCTATATCCTTGAGTCATTCTTGGTCTAGAGAGAAGCAGATCAGTCTAGCATACACATCTGGGAGTCATCTATAGCAAGAAAATAATTGTATTTGGTTTTGTGATGAGGTTACAGAGAAATGAGTCACAAGGGAAGATAAACAGAGAAGCAAGTCAAAGAAGATGCAGAAGAAGTACTGGTTCTGAGATCTGGCTAGCTGCCATTAGTGGCTGTAATAAGAGCAGCTTTATTTTGTGTAAAAGATAAAAGCAGATTTGGAAGGGATGTAGTGTATGTCTTACAGAAAAACTGTCAGAAATTAGAAACAACATGTTGACTTGACTTAGAGAGACAAACAATAAAAGAAGAAATACAAATAGCTGAAGTATTAGCAGATGATGAGACCTAGAAATGCATATCAAGTAAAAAAGTATTTCACAATAAACTCCTTATCAGATAAATGAATATTTCTAGTCTTCTCCAACTTAGGCATATTTAAGTCTTGTAATACTCTAATTAATTCTTCAGTCTGTCTATCCTTCATAATCCATGCTCCCCTGAATTGCATCTTTCAATACTTGTTCATGCCTTTGAGTGCTTTCAGATCTAGCCAACAACTTTTACAATGAGCTTGAGAAGAAAATTTTGAATATGCCCATGGAACATATTCTTGTATGCAATTTTTTATTTCTTATTTCAATGTGTCCCACAACTCTAATACCACTCTCTTAACTATGGAAACATTAACTTCATAGCTAGAAAACTGAGTCATTCAGGGAGAAGATTTTTGCTTTCATAATGAAACGTGAACTCGTGGAAAATATTTGTTACCTAAAACCAAATTAAAAATGGCCATTTTTATTACAAATTCAGCAAAAATTAATTATTATTTAGCATTTCCCCACAGTTGCTTAGTCAATCAATGATATGCTACTTCTTTTAGTACTGTCTTCCAGGATAGCATGGAAAGTGGTGAGTTGGGGGTTTTAAAAATCTGTAATTACTTTAGACTTTTGGCATTTATTTCTTTTAAATATTTCTATTGCTACTCATATAGAACTTATTTAGACACAGAATTACTTTTTTTAATATTTAAAATATTACCATGTCTTGTAGCTATAGTTTTAGTCATATAAAGATATCACAAGACAGCAGTTTCTAAGCTATATTGTGGTTAATGACCAGTTATAGTCAGTTCATTCTTTTTTTTTTGTATTTTTTTCTTTTCACATTTGAGAGTGATTGAGTTGCAGAAATGATTTTGCATGTGAATTTCCCTGTTATGGTGCCAGTACATGTGCCTCTGAATGCTGGAGCCAAGTGAAACAACTCTGCAGTATTCTCTAATGTCTCTTCCCACAAAGTAAATGATGCTAGAGGAATCTGGGACAATGGTTGTCAGTGGTTGTGCTATACCACAGTCCTACTGAAAAAATCCAGAGGAGGAGAGTAATGACAACAAAGCATGAGAAACCTCAATGCCATTCACAAAAATGAAGTTACCACCCCCAAAAAACCAGAATTCACATTGAGCCAGTCAACCACGCTTCTTTCATGCTGTTCTGGGGAAGTGAATATCAAACACAACATTTGCATTTGTCAGCACATCCTTGGCTCTGTCTTTTGTGCTGTCTTCTTTAGATATAGGAATGTATCAGGACCAAATTGATTCATCCTATAAATACAGAGGTTTGAGTATATGCTACTTTAACCTTGGCCAAAAGCACGTGTCACTGTACCTGTCACCTTCCTAATAGACATGGAAGTATAAATCAGGTGTGGTTTGATTGTTTTTCAACAAAGACACATGTTAATCCAGCTGCATGTTCCCTACTTCTCCTGGAGCTGACACTGATTATGTTAATGAAGCTGTGCTTAAATTACAATTCTAAGTTAGTTGGATTGATGGCATCTTAGAAAACCATACCTATAAATAATATATTTATTCCTAAAAAATGGTCTGAAATTGGTATGAACCTAAAAAGGGGGTTAGGTCACAGCCAGAGTTACACTGTGCCTGAAGGGGAAATGATTGAAAGCTAGAAGAAGAATGAATAAATTAACAGCTCTGCAGAAGGATATACCTCTCTCTACCCTAGTCAAAATACTTTCTACAAACAGAGAAGCCACTTGCCTTTCCTCCATCATGTCTTGGTAAGCATATGGGTATAACCTTTCATTAGAGTGAAATATTTTGAATATAGCAAATCATAGTAACATGATGCCCTGCCAGTTTATTCACATAAATTACAAGAGGAAGTTGGTACTGGAAGGAAGAAACAAACTCATTTCCAAGGTCTTATTCAGCAAATGAGTTACAGAAACCTTCTAAAATAGTGCTGTTCAGCTGTAATTTACTTTTATATCGTTTTAAAAAATTTCATGTTAGAATCATTGTACAGAATTAGAATGTGCAATTGCTGGGAGAGAATTTAAAATTATGAGAATAAGATAGAAATTAAGGGGCACTACTAAAACTTTTTGATTAAAAAATTCTTAATCAGAATTACTGAATTAAAAAATGCAATTAATCAGGTTGTTTCCAGAAAGCATATTAAAACCTAACATATCTAACATACAAATCATCAATAGCTGCTGCAATTGGGACCCTTAAATGGGATTATTTGGTTTGATTAGCATTTAGTGCCATGGTCTAGTAACAATGATAGGGTTGGACTCGATGATCTTTGAGGTCTCTTCCAACCTGGTTGATTCTCTGATTCTATGATTTAGCAGCAATCCAAATTTACTATATATTTCATTATAAAGTAATGCCTCTTAACCAAAGTGCTATTACCCTGAAGTTCCAATATATGTAAAATGTTTTACTAATGCTTCAGTTACAGAGTGAGTTGGATATTATGCAGTTATGGACATTTTTGACAAAGTGTCTGAAAGTGCTGTCAAGATGCAGGTTGAATTATCAAGCACTTCCTCCCAACCCTGTTTGGCTGACTGGTTTATGAAGCATCTCCTGGACTTGGGGTCACCTTCAGTGCAACAGCTCTTAGCCTAGCAAAAGGAGTTGTATAGCAGCCAACACAGATTTGTCAAACTAATCTAATTCTGTTCTATGACAGGATAACAGGACAGAGACAGCAGAGAAGCAGTAGTGTCATACATCCTGACTTAAACGGGGGGTTTAGATACTCTCCCAGGTGTCATTCTCACAGCCACACCAGGGAGCTATGATCTTGATGAAACTACTGTTGGATACAATCTTGCTGGATAAGTGTACCCAAAAGGTATCTGGGAGTCACTTGTTGCCAGGATGAGGGATGTAACAGGTGGAGTTTACTAAGGCTTTATTTGGGCCACAGGCCAGGCCTGCTCAATGTATTAAGTGATATAACATGGGCCAAGTCTATTAAATTTTCAGAATGTGAAGCTGAGACTGAATTGGGAAACATTAAATATCACCAAGCTGGCAACAGCACTCTGGAGAGAGCTGTGGATTTTTTTCCAGTTAACCACCACAGTCTGTGTGGTTGCTTAAATTGCATTGGTCTCTAAACATGGTCTGTTGTCCCTTGATGTTCTCTGGCAAAGAAGCAAAAAGCAGAGATGGAATGATCTTTGTTTGTGTCCATAGTGGTTGGACAAGAAACAGTAATCTTAAATTATAGATAGATGTCAGGAAAACCCTTTAGGATTAGGGACACTAAAGGTCTGGATCTTGCATCTTTCTTACTGGTTACAGATGGTTGAACCTGGCAGGGTGGAGATTCCAGCTGATCTGGCCCCACAGAGGTGAGAATGCTGTGAAATAATGAAATACATGCACAAACAATATGTGTTTCTTCAGCAACTGCTCTTACATGCTCAGTCTATCTAGTTCCTGGCCCTTAGACCCAGGTCTTCTGATGCTTGCCCATGGACCTCTGAGTCCATGAGCCACTGGCACTCAGATGTCTTGTTGATGTAGTTTGCTAACATTCTCACATGCACAGAATAAAGAGTGCACTCACATTCAAAACACTTACGAATAGCATGAGTGGAGGACAGAATTGAGTGAAGGGCATTGCTGAGATTACACAGTCTCAGAGAAATATGCTGACCATCAGTCTGTTTGTATTTGACTTTTCCCTTTTATCCCCATCTCTCCCACGTTTTCCCCCTTGATCCACCTTCATACCTCTCTTTCCCCACTTTTTCTCGCAACAATAAATTTTACACTATTTCAAAATTTTACTCTCACAGTACCCCACAATAATTCCCGTACTCCTGGAGTCAATTATCTCCCTTGGTCTGCAAGGTGTTCCTTTGACTCCTCTTGGTGGCTTCCCCACCAGGACAACTCTTCTATCATTCTCCTTTGATGATCCTGGGGAAGAATTCAAGTTAGGGTGCTCCTTTCACCTTACAAAGGTTAGTGGGTTCCCCCTTTCCTGTCTGTCATTGCTCCCCTGTTCCTCTCTGAGTCTGTGTTCACTGTGGTTACCCTTTAATCACATCAGCTGACAGAAGTATTTAAGGAAAAATTTTGATAAATGTCAAGAATGACATCATAATCGTTAATCTCTGTTCAGAAGTACTAGACTTTATCCTGGGGTCCACTTGAGGCCTCTTTACAAGCAATGTTATAAGACAGCTCTACCAGACAAGAAAATACAATTGTACCTTACTTTTAAATTGTTTTTCCTTTGAAACTTTGTAAAGAATACAATACATTATTACAAGTCCAGTCAATGGGGTTTTTTTTGGGTTTTCATCTTTGTGCATGTGTTTGCTTGTTTTTTTGCTATCTTTTCCTATGACAAAAAGTGTTCTCTAAAGTGTAAAGACAAGTCATAGATCTGTGCCACTAATTTCATGATTCCCACCTGCTGAATAGACAAATGGAAGACTGGTCTAGTGAATGGTGTCCCTGTCCATGGCAGGGGGGTTGGAACTAGATGATCCTTAAGGTCCCTTTCAAACCAGCCATTCTATGATCCTATGATTCTATAAAAGGATGAGGGACTCCTGTAATCTTTGCAGAGTTATTTGTCTTCTGCATCCTGAGTCACAAAAATTGGGAGTGGAATGAATATTTTCAGCAAGAATGTGCAGCTTTAATATCTCAACATTTGACTTTATTCCTTAACATCTCAATGAAAAAATTGTCTGCAGTGAATGAAAAACTCAGAATGGTTTTGGTCAAGTAAAAGACAAGAAAAGCAAATCCATTCTAATTTTCAGACATTTACCCTAAACCATAGCCACTCAAATCTTAAAGGAGAAGTTACTATTTCAGTACTTTTTTGGCACATTTTGGAGATTGCCTGTCCTTTTTAACCAGTGTCATGGTTTCCTGTTAATTTATTGACTACACATTATGAAGAAATCCACAATAATCCCTAAAATCTTTGCAGGAAAGAAATGTACCTATGAAGATTTTTCAGCTGGCACGTTTTCAACACTAGTCCTTTTAAAGGACTATTCTAACAGTTATTTTTCAAGAATTTTACAAAATATTCCTAGTTCCTTTAAATAAAAAAAACTCAAACCATGATATTCTAACTGCATTGTTAATGGGAAGTGCATTTAGACTATGATCCCTCTCATCATAATAGTTGCAAAATAGCTTGAAGAGAACAAAAAGAGTAAGGAAGAACTAGAACACATACTTCCCTAGTTTTTATTTGTTTCTAAACTAAAATATCTGGAGAACAGAGCAGCTAGTTTAGATTGCTATAGCATTTTAGGGGGAAAAAACTGAAGAAGTAGAAAACCTCAGGTGCACATTTGATTGGCACACAAATTCCAAAAGATAACTGCTTGGAAGTTTACAAGGCTAGTAGAAAAAGTCAGTGTTTCAACTCATGATAATTTTGACAAGAAAAGCTACACTTTGTGCTTTTGTGTTTAATTATTTCAATAACTAGTAGTAGCAAAGGTCAGATTTACCTTAAGGGAAGATTATTCCACTCTTTCTGTGTAATAACTTCCAATGAATTTTCAGTACCTTGTTCTCACAATCATCATGAAGTGGCTACACTGAGAAAAAGTACCTGATTAGATGGACATACTTCTTTGACAATAATAGAAGTAGTCCACTAGGTTTATTACTGGTTTTCTTCATCTTAGCAACTACTATGATGCACTAGATGGGAAATTTTACATTAGGCATTGCAAATTGAGAGCTGTTTTAGTTTCCAGTTCAGAAGAAATTCTTTTTTCCCAGAATACTAATAGGATCCACTGAGAGATGATCCACTAAAACTTGTTTATTATTTCAAGGATTTAGAGTTATTCTTCAGTTTGAACGAAACGATGTTGCTTTTTTATTATTTCAAAATTTATAAAATGAGTATTTTATTTTGAATGTCATGCACATCTGCTCAGTCATGTACCTTGCAGGATCATCAGTTCTTTAACCATTTGTGATGACTTTGGAGAAGTTAAAGAGGTCATATATTCCATGTGAGTGAATGTGTCTATCACAACTGTCACAAATATTCCCTGTCCATGGTTTTCAATTATTTACCTTCATTATGACTTGCAAAACATAACAGCTTCTAAAATCCAGTTTAAAAACTGAAAATCCATATATTGACATATACACACATACCAAGCAACATATACACACAGTATTTTTTAAAGAAGCCTTTTCTTGCTGGCATCCTTCTGTAGAGAAGAAAAACCAAAGCAATTTCTTTGTTTATTTCCATTACATTTTCTAAGAATCTGTATTTGCACACATTTAAATTCCTACATCTGGAATTTATTTGTTCATCCTAGATGTGGAGAATTTCAAGACAGACAAATTTTTGCGATAGGACAGCAGAAAATGCCTGATTTAATGCTGGTCCAGCCGTATTCCCCTCTGCTGTATTTGGGCAAGGTGGACAGAATTTAGCTAGTCTGGTTGCTAGTGCAAAATGTGTGACAATGTACACAAAGCTTGGTGGAGTTAGGCCTCAAAAAGATCAGAGTTCATCTGAAAGCTTCAACTTATAGATTTTTGCTCAATATTTAAAGTGACCTTTAAAAGGGAAATTCAAACTTGTGTGCTGTAGTGCAGGTAATACTATAGTAAGCCCTGTACTTCATTTCCCTGAACCTTTGGAAATCCCCACCAACACTAGTACTTAAATGTACTATTTTAATCCCCACAGAAATAATTTTGCATGCTTCTAAGTTACCATCTGCTGCAGCCAGGAATGGTTTTCAGTTGAAACCTGGCAGGATTTCAGAGGCCTCCTTAGCTTGTGTCACCTTTCAGACACTGCTGTAAAAGAGCTCTTACAGACTCAGGGAGAAATGGCTCAGCCCACCCAGCAGAGACATGCTTGGACCACCTCTTACACTGATAGGATCTCTAACTAGAATACGTTTTGGCAAAAGGAACCATAGCAATTGCCTGTGGTTAAAAGCCAATCTGAGGCCCTACTAAAGAAATCTAGGTATTTGAGCAAGCAATTGTAATATGCTGGTGAGAGCACATGTTACTGCTGCCTGCCTTAATTCCACCTGCGACTCTCATGACCATACTGGCAGTCCAACTTATGACTCTCTAAGCAATCTAAATACTAACCTGCTCACAAAGAGTTTTACATTTTTTCACAGAGAATAGTAGAAAATCAATGCATAGTCTCATCCCCTGATCTTTCAATTCAGGACTAATAAATATGCAACTTTCATAAATATGCACCTTAAATATGACTTTCACCTCTCTTGGTATAACAGCTCAGGGACCACCTACCCTACACCCAATGCCTTGGACAAATGAGATTCCTTCGTCATTTCCTTTTGCCATCTGAGCTCTACTGGGAAAGCAGCTGAAAGAGCTTCTTGCTCTCTTGTTCCCACCCCTCCTCTACATCTATCAAACAGACTCATATGGCTCCTGGTAGAAACCCAAAAGGAAATAAAGTCATATTTTTGATCAGAGCCAAAACATTGTTTTAGAATAACAGCTGTCAAAACCTGGCCAAAAAGCCTCATTTTAACTGTGTATAAAGTTTCATTCTTCAGTGTGTACAGTGATTTGTAAAAGGGTCAATGGCATTGTCTAAGATTATAAGGAAGCACTGCTGAAAGCATTTAAAAGATCAGGGGAAAAATTCCTTGTCAATCAGCTTTTCAAACATTTTACAACTTTTTCTCCTTTCAGTAGTAAAATGTGTTCAGCACAAAAGTCTTCTGTCTACATGTAATTAAGAACAGGGCAAGATTTAGGGGAGCATGCTGAGCATCATGCCTGAACTGGAAAGAAAAAAGATTTCAAGCCACGAGTTTTGCTAAGGTGCACTTCAGAATAGTTTTTGTTAAAAGACAATAAGGGCATTGTCTCCTCCTCCTCCCCCTCTGCAGGTACTCTAGGCTATTCTCTTCCACTTTGTTAAGAAACATCACCAGTCCACAGCATATTAAAGGAATCATTGTTAAGTTGTGTACTCTTAATTCTCTTTCCCAGCTGATTTCCCAGCCATCACATGTGCCTGGTGTTTTTCTTCATAATGTAGTCTATATAATTCCCTCCAAAGCTCCTAGCCAAATAACCAGCCTTCTTTGGGGAGAGGCCACATCTGCCCAGCCCTCACTGCAGCGACGTGCACTGGAGCATGGCTGGCACAGCTGTGCTGAGTTTATTCACTGACAGAGAAAAGGTCCTTTCTGGCTGCAAAAAGGGAGTGGATAGAGGTTGACATCCAGAGGAAGCTGGGATTACCTACATGTTTTGTTGGCTTCCTTGGAGTCTGTGGCTTTTCATTTGTTTGTTACTTGAAGACTGAAAGTGACTGGAAGAAGCCAGGGAATGCTTGTACCCCAGATTTGCCAAGGCTGAGGGTTGAACCATTGTTTTCACAGTCTACACCTACTAGGTATTAAAACTTATAAGAAAGTCTATTAACCAACTTTGCTTGGATTGTGTATCAGACAACATCTGAGCCTTCATTGCTCAAAGTTCTCCTTTATAATATGTGCTGATTTTGCCTGGGGTGGAGTTAATTTTCTTCACAGTGGCCAGTATGTGGGTTAGATTTTGAGTTTGTTCTGAGCACAGTGTAGAGAATATAGAGATGTTTTTGTTATTGTTGAGCAGTGTTTATGCAGAGCCAAGGCCTTTTCTCCTTTTTGTACTGCTACGCTGGCAAGAAGGCTAGGGGTGCATGGGAAGTTGGGAGGAGACACAACTGGGACAGGTGACCCCAACTGATCAAAGGGATATTCCATACCATATGGCATCATGCTTAATACAAAAACAGGGGAAAGGAGAAGGGGGGGGTTAGATTTGAAGTGGTGTAATTTGTCTTCCCAAGTAACCTGTACTCATGTTGGCCACCTACCTGACCATGGGAAACAGTGAATTCATTCCTGTTTTACTT
>NW_008657710.1:0-28696 GCF_000695815.1 Acanthisitta chloris | reverse complement strand
TTTCCCTACTGAACTGTCTTTATATCAATCCATAAGTTTTCTGGCTTTTGCTCTTCTGATTCTCTCCCCAGTCCTACTGGTGAGGGAGAGAGTGAGAAGCTGTGTTGGTACTTGGTCGCTGACTGGAGTTAAATAACAACATAGTACCACGTGCTGGAGGAAGTGCCCGTCAAAGACCTACCCTTGGGAAGTGCTTGTGGCTTGTCTATACCACCATGAATTTTCTGCAAAGGTACACTTGGCAAAATGCTGCAAAGTGTTTCTTTTCTGATACAAGTGTTAAGACATTTTCCTAAGTTACCTCAGTCATATTGGGAAATAAACTGTATTTCCAGTACATTTTTTTTCTTTACAATTACTTTCGCAGTGGAATTTTGTTCAGAAATGTAAGTCAAAAATTTATGCTGACAGCATTTTATAATTCAGATATGACTGAGGTAATTTTCCTTCAAATGGGACAAACTACAAGTCAATGTAACAATCTGAGAACCTGGAAGTCAAGTTGAACTCATGTTTTCTAATGCTTAATCATCCACTTAGAGTTGAAAGGGAAAAAAAAAGCACAACACAAAACACTTCATCTCTCCAACAGTAAAGTAAATGCAGTTGTCTTAAGTGGACTTTCTCAGCACATAATTGTTCAAAATTTTGTCAACAAGACAGTTGTTGCCATACAAGATGGAAAAGACTACAGCTCTGTTATGCTCTTTCTGCTGTGGTGAAAGGTTTTAACAAGACAGTAAATTTGTTTCTGTCAGCTAATAATCCTAACCAGATACAATTCCAAATACACAGTTTTATTATATGCAAAGGATAGAGCTCTTAAATTAGAAGATGGCACACTTGCAGCCAATTACTAAAGGCAGCGCAATGTCTTTATTTCTTTGGAAGAGAAGGATTGGCTGTGGTGACTGATAAAAATACATTCCTTGATTTCTCATTTTTTGACAACAGTTAAGAAAGTAAAACTTTCTCAGGCCACTTCTGCAACAAAATGAAATATATTTTGGAAGTTATCACAAAAGATCTAGCTAGACAGAAAAGCTTGTGTTTTTCCCCCATAAAATGCAGGGATAAAATAATCCCTCAAGTTTTCCACCCCAGTTTTCCATTAAGAATTATCTCTTGTCATCTGAAGACAAGAATACTTCAGAAGCAATAAAAATTTTACAGATGTATTAATATCTGGTTAAAAAAATTTTTTTCAAAAATTCATTCTACATGAAAAGAATTACATCACGTGTCTGTAAAATAACTAGTTATTAAATAATAGCTACATAAGGCATTTGGTAGGTGAATACTTTTTTGATTCATCTAACTTCAATTAAGGGTATGAAGTCTTAGTCCCTGTACAATTCATCCAAAGGGCATCCTTTGTTTGTTCATTTTGTTTAACTTTTCTTTCACTTAAATGGACTTTGCTAAAATAACCATGTTGAAAAAGTGGAACAATCTTTTTGGTATAGTGAATAATTTTGATAGTCTGATTGTAAATCACCTGAGTGAACTGAATACAAGTCAAGTTCACAGCAAAAATATTAGGATAAAATTTGCCAATAAATTCATTTTCTAAAGGCTGATTGTACAGCACACAGGTTGTACAACACACTGTTATCACAAATGGTTCTCTGAAAATTCAGGTGTGATTACAACATCTGTGGCCAGACCCCTATGGAGTAAACAGGACAGATAGGGAATTCTGCCTCTCAGATCAGGACAACGATTAAATTTCTGTCTCTAATGTGGTCACTGATTCATTGGGTGACATCATCAGTGTAAAAGCACAGGAGACAGGAAGACTGTTGTGGACTCTTACTGCCTATATGAAGTGAAATAATGCCTGTCTCTCCAATTACATGTCATTTTTTGGACTACTTCTCATCTAATTTTCCACCTTTTTTGTTATGGCAATGGCATATTTCAAGAAGAGCATCAAAAAAAGAAAGAGTGGAGAAGAGACTATATCAGCATAAAAAAGGGGTATTAATTTGTGGCAGAGGGTAGAAGCAGAAGATAAAGCCTATCTTCTTCAGATGGGCTTTTTGTCAAATAAAATCTACATGGCACTACACTTCTGAGCTCTGTTGCCACAGTGTGAAGAATTATAGTGGCAATGATACCTTAAGGACCCTCTGCTCCTCAGTTTTATTTCTGTCCCATCATGCATTAATAAGTATTAAGAATATTAGTCCATAACATTTCACTGAATTTATGTCTGTGCTACTGAAAAGGAGATAAAGAAGATGATAATAGGAGAAACAGGTGAGGCATAAGGAAAAGGAATGGATGCACAATCTTTACTCAGTCTCTGCCCTTTCTGCCATGGAGCGAAAACTTCTGTTTCTGACAGCAATAAAGGCACATCTACCTGAAATCAGGTAAAATATATGTTTCAGAAATAAGTTTGTTAAATTGAGTTTACTTATATCTTTGAAATGATAGTGTGTATCTAACAGATGCACAGTTTTACACCTTTAAAATAACGTCACTTAAATACATTGCAAACTCAATGCACAGCATAAAAGGGTTTTCTTTCTCAAGAGTAGGTGCATTAATACAAGCAATTTTAAAAACACCTGTAACTCAACAGATACAAAACTTTGTGCAGCTTTTAGTGGTCTTGAGTTTATTGTCAACTCTTTAGATGAAAGTCTACAAAGCAGAGTAAGCCACAAGGAAATATTGTTAGTATTCTACCTCTGGAGTAACACAATTCAGTTGTTTACCCTCTCTGAAGCAGAGACAAAGAAAAATGTATTCTCTCTATGTTTGAAAACCTTTTGCAGCAATTAAACTGTGATCTCAATAGACACTATTACTCATACAATTACTGTCTAGGAGCAGTTTGTTGTAAATTTTAAAAAAAATAGTTCAATTAAATATACTTAAATAGACTTAATTCCATACAACAGCAGTGATAGCTGCTTTAGAAGAAGGTGCTTGTGTTGATGTGTATTCTTTTAGTGAATAGTGCTTGTTTATTTCCAAACCCACATGTTTATACAAAGGCTATGAACAGCTGAATTCATTACTCACAGAAAAAAAAGCACAGATGAACTGCTCTGCAAAACACACCAGCAAACATTTTAAAAAGCAGGATTTCTAAAGTTGCCTTCCTAACTCCAAATTAGAGGTCTGGTTTCCAACAGAAGTCATTGAGTGTCAAATAATCTTTGATTTTATAATCGCGAGCTGATTTTTTCCCTGAAGCTGTATGAACTGTGTAGCTTGATTTTTATCCCATCCTATTTAAGTAGATAGACAGCTTTTTTCAATTTGCCTCAAAAGACTCATGGAGAAAAAAACTGGTGCATACAATTGCTCTATTCTCACAATAAAAATATTCTGTCTAGATTAATATTAAAGGCTGTGACCAGTACAAGCTTATAACAAGAGAAAATTAAATACAACCTTCAAGCCAGATTCAAGCATCTTGTTGCCACTTACACTGTGCATGAATTTCAGTATTAGAGATTCTGCTACAAATGGGAGTTTTAGTAGGCTTAATGGAGTTTCCTGAATTTTCTAGTACACTGTAGTAAACTGCATAATTTTGGAGCTCTCTTATTAAAATCATAGAATCAAATAGTTAGGAAAAGACCCTGAAGATCATTGAGTCCAGCTGTTAGCCCAGCACTGCCAAGTCCACCACTAAACTGTGTCTCTAAGCACCATGTCTACACATCATTACATATCTCCAGGGACAATGAATCCACCTCTTCCCTGGTCAGCCTGTTCCAATTCTTGACAACCCTTTTGGTGAAGAAATGCTATATCTACTTCAAACCTTCCCTGATGCAACTTGAGGCCGTTTCCTCTTGTCCTATTGCTTATTACTCAGGAGAAGACACAAATCCCCACCTTGCTACTACCTCCTTTCAGGTAGTTGTAGAGAGCAATAAGGTCCTCCCTGAGTCTCCTTATTGAAAAACACCAAAAAATCTCTATAACAATTGTACAGGTTTCCTCTGTGCTTTAAATAGAATTCAGCTAAGAAGCTGATTATTTCCAAAGCAAATGATAACAAACATTTATTTACTGGCAAATATCAAGCTAGAGAACCTGCTGATCTTTTCTGCGTTTCTAGTCCTTGTCTAGAAGCAAAATGGGTATCATGACTGTTGCATATTAATAAAGTCTGATGTAGGCTCAGGAGATATAAAAGGATTCTCTTCAATTGCTCTGGGTGGTCATGTACCAAGGAATTCACATCAATTCAAAGGCAATAAAGAACACTGAAGAATAGGGATATGCAGAGGGAAAATATAAAGAGGTAGTCTGATTAAGAAAACAAATTGAAATCACACATCCTATAAAAATTTTAGCATAAATAATAAACTGATGTTCACTATTTATAGAGAAAAGAAAATGATCCATGCATCAGACCAAGGGCATGTTTTGCTTTGTATTCAGTGAAATGTAGAGGTCAGAAGACAGGGAATTGGGAAGACGTGGGGAACTCTTTTTGCTGGCTACAGCCAGAGAGCAATGAGTGCCCTGACAGAGAAGCTTACTGATAGCTTCTTTGTCTGCTGAAAATGAGCTTCTGAAACAAAACATGGGCTGTTTGAAAATGTGAAGCCAAAATGATCTAAATAGAATATCAAATTCAGGAGACACAGAAAAGGTCTCTTAAGCTAAGATGCTTCAAGCACTTGAGAGCTTTTCTTTTTGGATTGAAATTTTTATAGAAAATTCCATAGAAAAGTGGGAACTAAAACAGGTTTCGGCAATGTTTTGTATCTTCCTTCGCTTCATATAAAAGACCACTGCCTGTGGGCTTCTGGTCTCCCAAGGAACAGGAGCAAATCTCACTTTAAGGCAAATTTGTTTTCTAATTCCAAGAAAGGGAATCTTTAAAAACATTGCCTGGCTACTCAGGCCTCTTAAGGGTAGACCAGACAGACTGTTGATTTTACAGCTCCAGTTTCAGGTCAGATGCCTGGGTTTGAACAGGATCATTAAAAAGCCACACAGACCCATTTGCAGGTTCTAAGAAGTATGACTCCTAGAAGCAGCACCTCAAGGGCCACAAGGGGCAAGGCTAGCACAGCTTGGTTTGGGAGCCTGGTAGGTACATGTATTCCTGGTTCATCCTGTGTTCTGACTGCATACTTCAGCATCTATTTCATAGAATCATGGAATAGTCTTGTTTGGAAAGGACACTTTAAAAGTCATCTAGTCCAAACCCTTGCAAAGAACAAGGTACCCCATCTTGGAAAATGTGCTGATACACAATGTCAGCACAGTTCAGCCTCAAATAGAACAGTTATGGTGTCTTACCTGTGAAACCACAGCTAGCAGAGAAATGCCCACATTTTTATCATCAGAGTATTAATGCCACAAATGAGGATTCAGCTTCCTCCAAAGCAGGAGGAGGCCCACACATATATCTCAGGAGTATACACTATGGCCCAGATGATATCAGGGCTGATGAAAGTGGGAGTCTCCATCCTTGCTGATGAAGGTAGGGCAATGTGCAGCCACTAATGAAATGGCCATGAAAGCCTGAGACTGAGCACATGACGCTGCAGCCCCAGGTTAAGGAGGTACATTTGAAAATGGAGGGATTGGCACTTAAACTCTGCTTATTCATTTTATCCAAAGGCAGCTTAATGAAAAATCCATGGGAACAGGGACCAGGACATAGTCCCAGGAGAGTGTCCTTTACACCAGACAAAAAGAAACAGGCTCCTGCTTACTTTGCCAGCTCACTCTATGTCCCCATGAATCTTACATTTCTGACTGAAGAGTCATCCAGACATTTTTTTAGTAACATCCCCTGTAGGTTTCTAGTATGATCTTAAATGAACTTGAAAGAAAGAATTACGACTACCTCTTAAATGTCCTATGACCTTCTTGTCCATTATCTGGAGTCCAGCTAAGCTAATTTATTGCTACCCAGAGCTAAAGGGTTTTTTTTCTCAGCTGTGTTTTATTTCCAGCTCAAATCATCACATACTAGATACGCAGAAAAGATTTAACTGAGGCCCTGCATGTACACAGTATCTTTCTCTGAGATGTTGTTGAAGTTGAGCTTTTATCTGTCAGTTTTCATCTATTATTTGGTAGTTAGGAGAGACACATGCAGGATTTCTTGTATAAATTATTGATTTTGTATTGGATGAGTCTCATAACTGCATGTCTGAGACACTAAACAGGCTAGAGCTATCACTGCTAGCTTTCCTCAGCAGATGTGAAGTATCATAACAGGTATATTTAGATTTTGATGCACAGCTTCAGCCAAACTGGTTGCTCTTTTGTGGGGTTTAGCAATTTTATTTTGTTTGTAAAATGATGAAAAACTCTCATAATTTGTTGAACTTGGGGGGCTTTCCCTCTGAAACTAAACAGCCATGAAATCTAAAGCCAAAGAGATTTTTGGGCCTGCAATGAACAGATATTTCCTCAAGCCTGTTTACAAGGCAGAAAAGGAAGAGAAAACTCTTGCTTTTCTAATTTTTGTTTCTGTCCCAAAACCTCATTACCTACAGAGTAGTATCACTTCAGCTTCTGAGCTCAAATAAAGTGCAGTTTCCAGTCCAGTTTGGCATATCTGGCATAAAATATTATGTAAGTTGCTCACAGTGCTTGGAAAAAGCAAATGAATACTTTGTAAACCAAGAAGGCAGTTAGGCTGGTATAACAGAATTCTTCTGTGATTTCCTGACACCATGTGTCAATACTGATGAAAACAGGTTTTACACCCAAGAGGTTCATTACAAATAGTACCATGCACAAAACAAGCCCATTTTCATAGACTTTGTGGGGGTGCTTGAACCACCACAGTGCCATACAAACATGGCTATGTCTCTTCTGGCAGAGTGGTAGTTTAAGCCAAACCAGTTCATAAAGCTCCGTAAGTGAGATGTGGCATGTCTACTTTGGTGCAGACATGCTCTAAAGGAAAATGTGGTGAACCAGAAAAATTATACTAACTATATAAACTGCAGAAACAGGAGAAGACTAGAGTATTTGGGTTAAATCCTCTCCAGTCTGCCTTGACTAAACCATCTATAGAGTCAATTTAACTATACAAAGTTCAGGCATCCTGAAGATCTGTCATTTTCCTGTCCAGTATTGCCATTTCATTCCCTTGATATTACTAACAAGTGTTTTTATAAGGTTTACTAGCATTATTTATTTATTTCTGCATTTTGTAATGGGATTGTCCAGGTACTGGAGCAGTTCTGTGCCATAGGGCAACAAATAATAGACTATTCCTAAGAAGTAAGAGACTGTCACTTGAGAAGTGAAGTAACAGACAATAAGACAGTTCAGATGATTGCTCAGGTCATTGCAGGATCAGATATATGTCTTTATCAACCCTTCTTTGACTCTTTTTATCCTTTCTCAAGTTGTTGTTTTTCTTTATGTAAATATGGACATGGCTCACTTTCATCCCACTGAAGAATTAAAATGAATTTTGAAACCCTTAACATTTCCAGGAAATGAATGTCTTGTTTTCAGCCTCCTCCTTTCTTCCAATCCCAATGGGAAAGCTATATTTATCTTTTCCCATTAATAATGACACCAATACCAGAAAAGAGTCTAGAAAACTGTGTTCTAAAAAAAGCTAATATTTCTGCATATGTCTTTTTCTATTCTGCATATATTTTCTTCCTCTTCCAAGTCAAAGGGGCCTAAGATTGGTTCTAGAGAAAAGGCAATGAAAAGCTAATAGGCTCAATGGACAGTTCTTGAAAAGAGATGTCAGGAAATAGAGGAAACATGTTTGAAATGTTTTGCTGGACATTGATACAACTGCACATCATTTAAGGAAGAAATTTCTTGATGCTAGGGGCATTCATTTCAGTTCCAGCTCCAGCATAGATTACAAAAGGCTAATACTGCTCTAAAGTATATTCTCTTCACTGATGCCCATTTCAAGATAGCCAAGTTTCAATGCTTTTTGATATTATTCCAATTACTTTGAGCTTGCATGCCAGATTGCAAGGAACAAAGTGACTAGTTGAATTCCAAGGGCCTCCTTGAAAAATTTCCCTTCAGGATGCATGCTTTGACTAAGGGAAAAAACTTCATGAAAATAAGAGAAAAGCCACACAAGAAAGGAATCTGCTGCTACCAGGCCTTGCTCACATGCTCATGCAATGAACAGGTTTTGTCTTATATTAGTATTTTGAATTATCATTGGCCCTGCTGCAAGCACCATGCAGTCAGTGTTCCTTCTTGTAGTCTAACCTGCCCATTCAATAATACTATAGGACTCCAATTTTTTTCTAACTGAAATTCATGGGAGGGGAATTGTGGGAGCCATAATAGACTGTGCAATAACTCTCTGCTCTCTTGCTTAGCAGGCATACATAGCAATTTTTACAGCAAGACTGGAACCTCTCGCTATTGAGAAAGAAAATCTGCTTTTTGTGCATCTCAGTGATTTTGAAAACCATGATCTTTATGAGATGTATTTTATCTTTGTGTGTGTACGTCTGCTACAACTGCAGCATTTTATTCAGGCTCAAAGAAATAAGTCTGACCTATTTTGTTCTCAACCTCTGAAATTTTCTGCAGAACATTTGGCTTTAAATAAAAACTTTCTGGTAGTTTAAGAACCAAGTTTCTTCAAAACTGAAATAGAATTATGTGTGGACCTCATCAACTTTAATACGCAGGGGAAAAATATGAATTGATCCAGCTGCCTAACGTATTTGGGGAAAGTTATAATGAGAGCTACTGTGGCACCAAAGGAAAATCTGGAGCATTGATGTAGCTCTCTATGAAGGACAAGACTTTAATCTAGCCGATA
This sequence comes from Acanthisitta chloris, assembly GCF_000695815.1. Taxonomy (NCBI): domain Eukaryota; kingdom Metazoa; phylum Chordata; class Aves; order Passeriformes; family Acanthisittidae; genus Acanthisitta; species Acanthisitta chloris. The sequence goes on along the minus strand of NW_008657710.1, from coordinate 19,929 downwards.
TGATACTCTTCTGAGATGCTTTGACACACAATTAGCTAAGTAATAGAAAGTAATAATAGTAGTAAATGCATTAATAAACAGTAAAAGGCCATGGTATTCCCCAGGGTTTTCCTGCATTGTAGTTTCTAATTATGAGTGCATGTACTATAATGATATCTCTACTTTTAACCAATGGTTGTCCATGACTATTTTGTCACAATCATGGACTGATCTCCTGTTTTCTTGTCTGTACTGTAATCAGACATAGGGTAGCAATTATTCTTACCAGCTGTCAGGCTTGTAGAAGAGAAAGTTCTAACATCTAGGTAAAGTCCACAGCAAAGCTGAGCTTGCACATATGTTTCCAGGGAAGGCTTAGCACTCCGGGGTCTTCAAAGAAGAAAACAGTTTTCTCAATAAAAGGACAAGTGAATCAACAGGATTAAGAGCGCATTTTTTACTTTACTAGTGAATAAGAAAATAGAAAAAGAGCAACTAAATAAGCATTCTTTTGAAGCACCGGAGCTCTTGAATGTGAGAATGTCATAATTCAAAAGACCCTTTCTTTTGACTGTGTTTGGCAGAGACACTGTGGAAACATATGACCTTTTACATACTCATAGGGAGAAAGATGAGTTCCTGCAAACAAAACAAAGGCATCCTCAATTAAATTAACAGGGGAGACCGTCAATTCTGAGAAATCCCAGTCCAGTGTTTGCTCATCTGGAAAAAATCTAGAAGTCACATTTTTTTGATTAATAGTAATTTTTTTTAGTATACATTAGACAAATCAATATTTTTTCATATTATAGGAGAAGACAGTTGTTTCTTGAAACAAGATTTAGTTCTACTTTACTGAAGAAAGTGAAGCAGGCCCAGTGGGACTGTGGGAACACCACACAACATTTTTTCATGGAAGTTCATTTGAATTTTTAAATTAAATCATGTTAGAGATAACTTCTAGCCCTTTAGTTTGAACTGTCACTTGTGTGTCCAAATACAACACTGTCATAAGAACAGTTAATTTAAAAGTGCTCCACTGGGATGAACTGGTTTGTTTTTGATTAATTTGGAGTTTATTACAGAGGGACAAGACAAAGGACTGACCACTGATTGTTAAAATTCTTGAATTACAGTTAGGTTCGAGATTTATTTTTAGCACAAATTATTCAGATATATCATTTCTTCTTCTTTCAGATTCAACTGCTTTGCTGGTTTACTGAATCTTAGAGACTGTTTCTCTTAGAGAGAGAAAGAGTAATTAGGTTTTTCAATGCCCTTTCATTATTCAGAAAGAATGTAGCTAGTCTTAAGATACTGACAAATACCACCAAAGGTGAGCTCCAAAAAGACCCAATTTCTGTGCTCACTTCTCTGAATCTCTTGTAAGAGGACCCTGAGCCTACACTTTTTCTGTGTCCCTCTATCTCTGAATGCATCTACTACATATCAGCTTTGTTTCATTCTGCTTGAATAAATACACCACTTCTCTTTTACACTCACACTAACCTGTAACTGAGCTCTTAGAACTGCTACACCAGCCTTGAAGGAAACTTCTGGTACAGAGATATATATGTCATATATTACTGTATTATGAGTTGTAGTCCCTGTTGTTGGAGTTATCAGTTCTGGAAAACAGTGTGGGGTTTATGTCTTAATTTATATTAAGACCTTGATAACAGTTTGTCAGCCTCAGGGATGTCCAACAACCTTATAGTTAGTATTTTACATGTGCTGAAACATGGAAGAACTGTGTATGAACATTTGCTGCAGCTTCATCAGTTCACAACAATAAAGCTGCAAAGTAAACACCCCAAAACACAAGCACTGCGAGTGATCATACAAATGGGTTTCTCTCCTAGCTTTAAACTTAGATTTGATGTTCATTTAAATAAATTTCATGCTGGATGGACTTTAAAACAGATCTAAATGGTTTAGCAAGATTCACAAAAGTTCAGTGCCAAGGAACTTTCTGTAAAATAGGTGAATGTGTCTTTGGTACAGTGGTGTCTTATTAGTCCATGCTGGTTTAGTTGTCAGATGGAATCAAGTCTAAGTGACAGCCTGCCCATCCATTTAACTTTTAAATTCCCGGAATCCTATGGTTAATTTTACTTACCATGAAAGTATAGGAGTTATCAGACAAAAGCAAGGTAGTCTGTCTCTTGCAAGGCAAGACTCAGTGCTTCAAAGAAAATGACTGTAAAACATTGAGCCATATTTTTAATATCATGAAAAAAATCTGTTCCCCCCTCTTCATTTCAGGCAAAATGTTTAGGCTCTGGGATACGCAGAATGACTTCATCTCTGTGAAGTCCTTAAAATAAATTTTAAAAACAATATAGCAAGATCTAAAGTTGTGGTTCATGCTTAGAAAGGTTTTCCAGACATTATTTGAGACATTGCTTTAATATCACTTCTCCCTCCATCCCATGTCTCTGAAATAGGAAATCACAAGCTCTGATTTTACTTTCACTGCACAAAGGAGTGGAAAAGGGCCAAAACTGAGGTTCTTTCATAGGCATTCTTATTTGAATCAATTTGGATTTTCCATCTGAAGGTTGGAATTTTGTGGCTAGCTTTGATATTTGACATTTCAGTTGCTCTCACCTGGCTGTTAGCTCCTCAATAGCTTGCTGAGGATGTGGAACCATAGCCTAGATAAAGCATCTTTGTCTCTTGTTGCCACACACATGCACACATACACACACACAAGCATGTCATGAAAACCAAATGCATTATTTGCAGTGCGCCAAAAAGATTTGAGATTCGGCGAGTTCCAACATCCTTTTTTTCATACCTGATCTTGGCATGCTTAAAACCCTGGAAAGTCACAATTTACATTCCACATAGGCGTCCTGGATGGCTAAGCAGCCGAGCTGAGCCATACAACAGGATATCCAGCTATTGACTGCTGCTGTCACAGGTGGCCAGCAGTGCAGCTGCAAAGAGCTTCCTGCCAGGAGGGCAGAGTGGGTCCACAGGAAGAAATGTTCCTTTCCTCTTCCAATCTGTTTTCAACTATAAAGGAAGGCCCAGGCTCACACTCCTACAGTGGATCTGCCTACACAGCACTTTTCAACTGGAGCAGAATCTCAGCTAACATTTCTAACAATAACTGCCAGAAGTGGAGCAGACCATTCACGGGGCTTCAAACAGTGAGGAGCCCTACCTTTAACACAGAGAGGCCCTTGAGAAACATTTCAGCTTTATTCTATTACTGCTGTGCATAATTGTATCATCATTTTATAGCTCACTTAGGGGCAGTCAGTGATGTGCCAAAAAGGACAACAAAAAAAGCAACTACCTTCCTCTCGAGATACCACAAACAGGCAATTCATGTTTCCTCTTTTGTCCCACAATCAGCCATAAAAAACACTTACAAGAGCAAAATTGCCTCCAATCAATTGTGGATTTTTACTGCAAAGAAGGAAAAGGCAGATGACTTCTGTCTGTGAATTTTACAAGCCAGTCCTTCAAATCCTGTGCACTAAAATCCTGGTTAAGTCAATCCAATGAAAAAGAAAGAGGGTGTCTGTTCATAGCAGTGTTAACAGAAAACATGCACAAGTTCACTGTATTCTGAGGAACCTGAGCTTCTTTCCAAGAAGTTCTTGTGCTGAAGAAACATCGAGAACAGAGACTGTGTGAGAAAGAACAGGTTTTCAAATTCTGTTTTATAGGTGAAAACTTGTATTGAGACTAAAGGAGAACAGACAGTTGAACAAAGAGCAGTCAAGAAGCTGAACTTTACTTTAGACTGTTTAGGGATCTTCTTGGATGAATCCCTGCAGGGAAGGGTAGTCCAAGAAAGCTGGTCATTTTTTAAGGTTCATTTCCTCCAAGATAAAAATTATACACCCCAATAAGAAAGAAATTGAGCCACGAAACCTCTGTGGATTAACCAAGAACTCCTGTCATTACTGGAATACAAGCAAGAAATGCACAGGAGATGGAAGTGGGGTCAAGTCACTTGGAGTGATATAGAGAGGTGGCCAGAGTAAGCATATAGGAGACTAGAAAGGCCAAGGCCCACCTAGAATAGAATCTGGCTAAGGATATTAAGGATTAAAAAAAGAACCTTTTTGAATACATAGATACCAAAAGGAAAACAAAGGATAATGTGGGCCCCTTAGTTAAAGGAGAGGGGATCCACAAAACAGAGGATGCAGAGAAGGCAGAGTTATTGAATTCCTGCTTTGCATCAGACTTCACTGACAAGACTAGCCTTCAGGCTTCTCTCTGACCCAAGAGACCAGGGTAAACGAAAGTGGGGAAGCAGACCTTCCCTTAGTCAAAGAGGATATGGTCAGAGAACACCTAAACAAACTGGACATCCCCAAATTCATGGGCCCCAATGGGATGCATCCACTAGTCCTGAGAGCTGTCAAACATCATAGTCAGGTCACTCACAGTCATCTGTGAAAAGTCTGAAGATCAGGAGAGGTGCCTGAAGACTGAAAGATAACAAATGCCACCCTAATCTTCAAAAAGGGCAAGATAGTGGACCCAGAAAACTACTGGCCAGTCAGTCACACCTCAGTCTCTGGGAAGGTGATGGAGCTTTTCTCTAGCTCTAATCCTACAGCTGATGTGGCTTCCGAAGGCAGCACTATGTGCTTTTATCCCTTATTGGTTCTGTATACTTCTGCACTAATAAGTGGCTACTCTGTTTCAGTCTAAAACACAATTTTTAGGCTGTAGGTTCTGCGACTCTTAAACTTTGACTGCAAAAAGTTTTATTCTCTGAGATCCAGAAGGTAAATTATCTATATCCCAGAACAGCTCATATTAATCTGTCAGGGTACTTGGAAAAGCAACACACAGCCACTATTTCTCAAAAGGCTGTAATTAAGACCAGTTATTCCAAGAGATCACATGGGAACACAGAAAATATCTTAATGGACATACTGAGAACTATCAATTTCTTTCATGATTAAAGTGTTCCCTCTCTCAGCATTTGTCACATTCATCATTGGAAAATTCAAAATATGCCTTCTGGTGAGGGGATATTCCTAAAGCAATCAAGGAATTGAAAATTGCACAAACCTGGATGGTCTTATCTTACTATCCTGGAAAATTGTCTGTTATAAAAAAACCCTGTTTTAAATAAATAAATTGCCAAACATTTTTATTGAGTTGCTCTGAAAACAGGTTTTTTTAAAGATGAATGCCAAGAGCCTGAGTGTAAGATGAATTGCACCATGGAATTTACTGTGTAAACCTTATTGATAACACAGGAATTACTTGTCAATTGATATTAGTGTAACTAAGAGAAAGATCTTAACCTCAGAAGTCCAGCATAAGGTAAAAGTGTCCATTTACAAAATGAATAGGAGCCATTGCCACATTCTTCAGTACTCTCTCTACTGCAATTTTAGAGAACAATGTGCTATAATGATGATTATTCGTTAACTTGAAAATCCTTTAAAACATATTCTCCCACTTTCTCTGACAAATAAAGCAGACTTACTGTCTTTCCCTTTGACTCAACAGCTACTAAGTACCCACCAGCTAGTCTTATCTTGTCATATACAAATTAGCACTGTAAATCTGAGGATTATCTGTTCCCTTTCTCATCCTCACATTTTAGATGTCAGATAAGCAGATGAGGAAAACAGAGCAGTACTACGAAATCTCATGTTTTAAAGGCAATCATGTTCTAGGCGATGCCTTGTAGTAATGAAAATCTATGAAAACTCCCTGAAAATATGCTGAAACTCAGTTCTGCAAAATGATGTTGAACTTGTGAGACAGAACTTGACTACAAAGACCCAGGCTGAGGCTATTCATGAGCTCACCTCAATATAGCCTAACACTAGAGTGTGTGCTTTGATTCTACTGACATCAGAGGGTATTATTGAGGCTATTCATGAGCTCACCTCAATACAGCCTAACACTAGAGCGTGTGCTTTGATTCCACTGACATCAGAGGGTATTACGCTGGGTATAAGCACACTTCCCAGGTCGAAAAGCCTCATCTAAAATGAACCATAATTATCAGTTTAGATATTTATTATCCACCTTTGCTTAACTATGAGGTTGCTGAAATTGGTGCGTCCATAGTACCCACCTGTTTATTTGGTTTGGTTTTTTTTGCACTAAGGAATTACAGATTCCTTAGTGATGCAAAATGACAATGAACACACACCCAACGCCTGACTGTCTGGTATAGTCAGGTTTACCTCAATGTTGTTTCAATATGAAAAAGCACAAATTTTAAAAGCATCTTAGTTAGGCTTAAAATCATGCTTAGTATATGTAGGATTATATTTTTATATTGAGGAAAGAAGACATCCACTTCAAGGTGGTTTTTTGTGTTCTCTTACCTTTTTGTCTGCTAGAAACCTATAGTATTTCAGTAAGGGAACGGATGATGATTGTTCAATAAGGAAAATAGCAAGGAAGAATGATAAAGATTTTTTTGTTGGGGAAAATATGGTACTAGTCATTAGTTTAGTCAAGCTGTGCCAAGCACACTAGAGTATAACATGCAACATAGTTCACCATTCTGTGACTGTTAGATATCACATAAATCGTCTAGTGAAATAATTTTCATAGATATAAGATGATATATATTTCATACTGAGACATTGGATGCACAAACATATGATGAAACAGTCTAAGTCTGGCATCTTAAAGCTTCCCAAATTTTATAAGCCAAATCAACCCACTCCATAAATACCATTAAATGATTCACCTGTATCACTAGAAAAATAATCTTCCTTATAACATTTTGCAAAAGATCATTTTATTCACACGGTGCAAATTGAGAAAAACAGACTAATATGGTAATTATTCATGTTCTCAAAGATTCAATCATGAACCTCTTTTGCAGAATTAATTAACCTTCACTTTCACTTTGGAAAGATAGTAGAATGTAATGACTCCCCCAAATCATCCTCTTGGTGTGTCTACTGGGAATTAATAAAGCCTGCTCATCTGAAAATATTACAGTTGGCAGGCTATCAGCACTCCCTCTCTTAAGGTTGCTGGACTCTTTGCCATATAAAACCCTTTTTTTTCCATTTCAGACAACCAAAAAATTGTGGAAATTAGACTGAAGGTGTTTTTCTGTCTACACACAAGTTATGCAGTTCAATACAGAGGCTGAATATTCCCAGTCTTTTTATACAGTTGATCCCTATGCCTGTCAACTATTGAAACAAATACTGAACAAGCTACTAAAAACACATTAATGATACCCATCAAGGAGGTGACATCTGCTAATTTTTCATTTTCTGATGAGCCTCAAAATGCACAGAAATTAATCCAGCCTTTGAATTTCTTTTTTTCCCCTCCATTTTTCTTTTAGTTACTTAACTCTTACAAATCTGAATCTTACAAACACTGAACTGAATCAGAATTGCAGGCTTATCACTGGCTTATCACTAGCAACATGTTCTGGGCCAGTGGGAGTTGAATTTTGCCAACTGGCTTCACTGTTAGGATTAACTCCTACCCTGAGCAACATGGTGAATTTTGTATGTATTTAGAAATGTCTGGGTGAAAAACCTACTTAAACTGGTAATCTACACAGTCTAGACAATTGCCCATGATATTTCAGGTTGCTACTTCCCTGTGGACTTTATGATTTATTTTCTCTAAACGTGGAAACTGTCATGAAAAGCAATACACAGTGAAATGTTTCCTGCAGAAATAGTTTCTCCAAAATGTTTGTGTCCACACTTCTGAGGAGTCTTTTACAATGACTTTACATTGCTCAGCAGTCTTTGAAATGTAAGATGGAGATAATTTTCCTATGATGAAAAGAAGGATATTATAATTTACCTGAAGAGTTTTCAAACATTTTGATATTTGTGCATTGCTTTGCCCTAAGCACATTATCTTGAAAAGTGTCCAGATTTGGCTCTGACAAATGCATACTTAACTATTCATAACTTTCCAGATTGTCTGACATTTTTCAGCAAGGGTTGCAGAAATCTGCAGTCAGTACCCTTGTGTTACTTTTCATTAGTTTTATTCACAAAATTTTAGCAAGGAATTAGAGACCATGTTTCACTTCCAGTAACTAAATGACTATCAAACAAATGATCGACTTAGAACAAAATATGACCAGATCCAATTGAGTTTTTAAATTCCTGAGAACAGTGTAAGACAATTCTTCCCCTGAGGGCGTAAGAAAATAAAATGTGTGTGAGGAAATGCTATAATAAACTAGTTATATATTTCCATAGGGGATACATAGGAATTTTCCATACATCCTCCTAGGATGGCAGTAAACCAGACTTAATAGCAGAAAGCAAGCCATTTCCATAGTGAAAAAAATAATTACCTGCAGAACAAGAACAGAGGCCCAAGCTCCAGGCTTGATTTTCTGTTGAGACATGCTGTCAGCTGTGCCCTGTGAGCTGCCCAGGTTGAATGACTCTTCTTGGCACAGAAGGAAGTTGAGTCGTATCAGTCAGTTGGCTGATTGATGGACATTTACTCATCACACTCTCAGAGAATATAATACAAGCTGTGTCTACATCAAGTATCTGTTTGTTCAGTAAGTAGCTCCACTTATACAGAAATCTGAATCCTTTCCTTTCCTATTCAAAGGTCTTAGTAAGTTTGTCTGATGTGTCTGAACATTAACCTTAGCCTGGATAGCTACTCAGAGGAACTGACTCTTAGCCCTCACTGCTAATATAAGCAGCTAATGACACCCCAGAGACTCCTTACCATGCTGCATTAGGGCTGGGGACCTAAAGCTTTAAAAGTTCCCAGAACAGCACCCTGCCTGCCTGGAAATCAGAAGGTTTTGCTCCTAAACTTGCCTGATATAGCAGAAATTGGGTGAACTTTAAGCAGTCCAGTCCTGCCATTCTGCCTTAAATGAATTAATACTTTTTTAGTCAAATCTGGGTTGTTGTTTGGGTTTGGGGTTTTTTTCTCTCAATGATTCCGTATAGCTCTAATTATCTCTGTAGTGAGTTTACAGAGACACAAACCAACAGTTGTCTGACATAGTTTGCTTTCCATGCCTGGTTCAACTGGTAAACTTAAGATACGTTTAATACCATGTTAATGGCTTCTCCTTTTCCCCATAGCCTCGTAACTGGAGTATTTGGGATGCAGGAAATATCTGCATAGATTCCCTCTTTCCTGGAGGGGATATGGCCATTCAAACTTCATCACAGTCTCCAGAACTGGTACATTCTGAAGAGATGAAAGAAGGGAAAAATCCTTTTTATTTTGCAGTTTTGCACAGGTTACTCTTACGTTTTTCATTCCTGTTTTGCTTTGTGTCTTGAGGCAAGTGATTCTCCTTACATACTATATACTATATAGTTTTATATGTATGTTGAATATACATTCCTCAGCCAGATTTAATGACAAATACCAGCACAGAGCACACAGGGAAAAATAAAGAAATTTCATTTTTTTTCAGCATATGTTCCTCCAGGAGGAAATGAGCTCCTTCAGACTTCCAAATACTGAGATATAAGATGTATATTATCTTTGCAAAAGTAGGTGGATGCTAGTAACCATGAAAGTTCAATACTTGTTCACCTATGCTTCAAGGATTTGCCAAGAAAGTTGCCATATGTTGAAAGTGAGTATGTATCATGCAATTCCTTTCTTCCTTACATGTCTGTCTTTGCAGTTGGTTGCTAATGGTATTCATATAATTTGCAAAGAGACAAGAAACTCAAGATTTTATGCAGGAGGTCAGAGAACCAATTTCTGGTTATCAACCAAGGTATTGACAGTAAGGTTATTCATACTGGAAGGTTCTGTGGGGGAAATACTGTACAACATGTAAAGGAGAAAAGGTTCATTGTCCTGAAGACCTTACTATTTAAGGCAAAGAAGCAGGTGAAAGTTTGATCTATACTTAATATTTTTTACTTTTGAAGAAATTCCCATTATACTTTTTATTTTTAAAAAGTAGCAATTATAAACTAACATGAAGAAAGATGAAAGTAATACCATTTGCTACCAGTTTAAATACAATGGAATACTTTGCATTTACCATTAGCTGATTGGTAGATGTGACTGATAGTTATAATATCTATCAGTATGTATATATATATGCCTATGAATTTAAAGCTTTTTGAGTGTTGAAATGAAAGACCACTGTTATTTACTGATTAAAGCACATCCTCAGTTGTTACATTCTTGTGGCTTTTGGTCCTTTTATACCTTTTAATTATGTTATGATATTGTCACATATATTAAATAAAGAATTTATGTCTATGATTGCATAATTTTAAAAGGGAGAGAAAAGTTTCACCTCATTCATGCTTAAACAACATGCACAAAAATTATGTTAATAACCCAGAGTCAGAAGTTATTAGCATTGCCTTTCCTGAAATTGAAAATTGGATGAAAGAGTGAAAGCAACAAGACACTGGGAAATAATGTAATATCTGCTTAATTACCAGCTGCTAGAATTATACAGGATAAGCATATCCAAGTCAGAATCTCCAAAGAGAAATCCCAACCCCCTCACCTCCTCCAAAAGCTGGAGGTCAATTGCATTAAATGATCTTAACAGTCAAAATGAATCACCTTTAAATTATACCACTTTTAAACCATAAACAAAACATTTTCTGGTACTTCAACAGCATCATTTCTGTTTACAATATCATGTAAATGAACTTCCTAAAGCTTCCTAAAATAGTTAAATGTCTCAGGCTGAGACCCTTGAACCTTGACATTATGTGGACTGAATACAGCTAGTGATATCTAACTGTAGTGGTATCTTGCCCTTGACACATGACCTTCAAAGAAACAAGCAACTTGTTAGTACTTTTTCTTTTTTCACATACAGCTTTATATTAAAATGTCTAAAATCAAATATGTATATATTTAGATGTCAAAACACCCTTAGGTGAAGTGGTTGCTTTCAAGGAGGTGTGCAGACTCATCCTTGTAGGCACCACCACACTCCCAGTATTTAATTCTTGCTTGTATGAACAGTGGGACACAACATGTCTGTGATATCAGAATGGATGGAAACTTATACAAGAGTAAAAGTAAGAGATTCCTAACTCTCTGATAGTATAACTGTCTTAGCAAAAATTTGGCTCACTTTTAATCAATTATAAATACCATATAATTTAGTCACTTTCAATAGTCTCAGTCAGTATAAAAATATATTCAGTCCACACTGTTTGAAACTTTTAATTTATTTGTTTGTCTCTATGCTCCTTGAATTACCATACAATGAAACAAAAGTCAGCTTTAGGAACACTTTATCATTCCTTCATCATTGAGTGCAAGGTTATATTTTTTCTCTCTTTAAAGTCTGGCAAAGAGAACAATTTAAAATAAATTACCTTATGACTTCTAGGCTTATTTCTATGATTATTTCATGTGCTAGCTCCAGTGAGTTACTGCTCCATTTGTCTTTATCCAAGAGGATCAAGAAAACCTTCAGAATATTTCCTTTCCATCTCATCAAAAGACTTTATCACTAACAGTGGGGAAATGATTTGCAGTGTGTAACAAATTAATTGAGGATTTCTTTTCAACTTGAAGAACATATCATGATTTCTGCAGATATTCTCATATGAAATTTTCATGTGCTGTTCCATTCTTAGAGCAGAAATCTAAAGAACAATTTTACACATATGTAGAATGAGTTGGAAAAAATCTTTCTTTTTAATGGGAAAATCTGACAGTGAAAAGCTGATCTTTCTGTTCTGAATGGGACCAAAAGAGTTAAAATGAGAATCAAAACCCCCACATATAAATTATCTTGATTTAGGAATTTGATGCAATAGTTATTGCATTATATAATATTACATATTGTATATAAAATATATTATTGTTTGGTTATATTAAAAATAAAACAACATTTAAACTTCATTGAAAGAAATATGCTTTAACTTTATAAAACTGAGTTTTTAATCAAATCAAGTATGCTTAACATACTCTGTGTGAAACTGAATTGGTGGCACACGCCACAAAGGCAAAGCGTTTTCTCTAAAATATTTTGTCTGAGATTCTTGTTGTGAGAATAGATTTTAAAACAATTCTTATTTTGTGGTCTTTCATGTTTTTTGTCATTTCCAGAAATTGATAACTGGAGCCAAAATCCACCAGCACAATCACAAACAATGTGAATGAAAAAGTAAAGCAATATCCCAGAATATTTCTATTTCTCCATTGCTGGTCTAAAGTGAAGTGGTCTGAATTTCACTTGCTATTCACTTGAATATCTTTTAGCTATCAATTTCCTTTGCATACATGAGTAACTTTATTCAGAATTATAAAGCTTCAGTCTTCAAATGATTAGGATGAGTCTCATTCGTGGCCCAGTACTAGATCAAAGAAGCAGGTGAAGTTGGCTTCAGTAGCCTAAGCAAAAGGCATGAAAATGCTATAATTCCTTGGGACTCACTTCTTATTAGCTATTAACACCATCTCCTAAAATAGTATCATTCAAGAAATATTGTACTTTTTTCAACAACTTTGCTACATGCTGAACTCCATGACCACACATCTTCAGATCTTGCCTGGACCTATAATATCCATTTCTTAGAGGAGACACTTCTTAGAGAAGATCAACTTGCTTTATGTTCAAGACTTTTGGAAGTTTGCAATGTTCTTAATAATGTTCATTTAACCTGTGGGAGGTTAAAAATAAAGGAAGAAGGAAAAGCATTTTCTGCGAGTTAAGACCCAGAGGAAGGGAGAGCACACATTGCTTGCATTTTTTCTTTCAGCTCCTCTGTCTTTCCCCTCATTTTCCTGTTCCTTTGAATGGCCTTTATTTGCTGACTTCTATGCATACACTGAGGTATGGAGGACAATTCTTATGAAGGCAATAGATACAGAAGTTCTGACAAGATACCTGTGGCTTCAGTTATATTCATATTTGATTATGACAGATCTTTAAAGAAATACCATTATGATCTGATCTTTATCTTATTTTATCTTCTAATATGATGAAAGTCTGCATTTTTTTCTGAATTACTTTTATCAATTATGCTCTTATTTTTATAAAGAATGCAACAAATACAAGGAAACTCTACCATATTTATCTAATAAAGTGTTTTGACTAAAGAAAGCTGAAAACAAACAAAAAAAAAACCAGCTCAAATGCAATTAGCCTTTATATGTAAATCAACAATGAGGATCACTGATTTTTTTGTATGACATCACCCAGAAAGTTTTATTTTATCTGGAATACAACCAAAAGCCCTGGGGTGCTTATCAACAGTCTTTAGTGAAGGAAATGATCCTTCTTTTTGATGCAAAACAAACAAACATCGGTTGTTTTCACAGCTCTGACCTAAGATCCTCCTGCTGTATCTTAGAATGTTTTTAATCTGTTTTACTAGAGCCATCAGCAGGTGTGAGGCAATTGAAAACAATGTAAAACTGAATTGTTTCATTCATTTCCATGTGAACTTCTGCAATGTGCAGTCTTGGACAGAAATTAGTTCAAGGTCAACATTATTGTCATGTTAACAGGCTCTTTGCCACAGATGAACATTTGTCAAGGACATGCAAAGCCTAAACTGCCAAAGTATGTGCACAACCTTTTCAAAGGGAAAACCATCAAATCTGAAAAAAAATAAAACAGCCAAAGTCACAACCTTTTCAAAGGGAAAACCATCAGATCTGAAAAAAATAAAATAAAATAGTCATTTTCCAAAGCTGATAATTTTGACATTAAACTTACATCTTTATTGCCAGAAGTCAGGAAAGTGTGGTTGCTAAAATATTCAGGACAATCTTCCTTCTTATGAATATGCAATATAACTGGTGGCTCATTCACAATGCTATTGGTGACAACCTTTTCAAAGGGAAAACCATCAGATCTGAAAAAAATAAAATAAAATAGTCATTTTCCAAAGCTGATAATTTTGACATTAAACTTACATCTTTATTGCCAGAAGTCAGGAAAGTGTGGTTGCTAAAATATTCAGGACAATCTTCCTTCTTATGAATATGCAATATAACTGGTGGCTCATTCACAATGCTATTGGTGTACAGGATGCTGAAGCATGGAAGGTTTCAGGCTGTGCAAGGAGGAACCCAGCTACACAACATCCTGCTTTTTGAAAGGCTCTGAACTGTTCAAAAACACAGAGGAGCTCTTGTAAGGAAAGGCAGGAATGTGACACTCTTGACCACTGGGTCCACAGCTGGTTGAGCTCTTTGGCCTTGTGTGCTGCACATTCCATAGTCCATCTGTAACTGCACAAAATGGGTGGGATGTGCACAATTAGGATTATTATGCAGATGACTAGCAAGTTGCCTATTCTAATCACTACGGATGTGCTTGGGCTGGATCTCAGCTCATTCATGTGCCTAAGCAGAGCTGTGAGTCAGAAAGCCAGAATGGTGTTGAGCCATGTGGAGAGCTGCAGGTGAAATAAGCCAGCTCAGGAGTGATAAGAATACATGCTGACATGTTTGCAAATTGCAATGCATATCTGACACACTTGCTGACCAAAACCATCTTGTTCATGCTGTACTACAGCATGTATGTACATGCAATACACTACAGGTTTATTATTTCCTGCCTGAGTCCCAGTCTTCTACTATGCTCCATATGTTATCCTGTTCCTTTGGGTCCAACGAAGTTGCAGGCTCTTTCAGGGCTTGTCTGGACCTTTAGAAAAACATAGGAGAGTTTTTCCTGTGCTAAAGGAGTTAGGATGGGAATAAAACACATAGGTGCACACTGACCCCACAGATGATGTCAGATAAAGATGCCAAATTTGAACCCAGCACAGAAAAGAAATACTGGTGTACAGAGGGATTGAGGGACCCATGTTTGAGGAACTGCGAATGCATTTTCAGTCTGTTTTGATTTTCAGGCATTCTTTCACTAATTTGTAAAACGGTCAGTGGGTGCTGAGTACACTAACTGCTCTGTGCCCTGCTTTGTAACATTCAATTTTTAGCCTGTGGGGCTTTTTTAGCTAGGATTCCATTCAGCTGTATTTCAAATGTAGTCTGGGCGACTGTCCACTGCAGGCTGTTAACTGAAGAGCCAATAAGATACAGTGTTTAGTCAAGTTGGGTCATTTTCATTAATTAGACTGCATAATCTGCCAGTAACAAAGTAATGCTGATTTTATAGACTACTTACACGGAGCCTAATAATTCCCTATTTAGCTTAAGCTAACATATACTTTAGTATGGGTTATGTTCTCATAGTTAGGAAGAGAAAATGTTGGTATTTTCAACATAATTGATACTGACGAGAATTAACAGTTCTCTTCCATTTGCTTTTATTTCAAAGATTACTGTATAAATGAATTGCTTTCACATTATATAGCTGAGTTGGCTCAAGCATTCTGACTCAGGAACCCATTTGTGTTAGACTTAAGTCTTTCTCACAGACAGAAAGACACTGAAATTTCTATCTGTGCTTGACTAAAGCAATTCAGTACAGTTCATCTGTCACAATTCTCACAAAATTTTGGCATGTTCTTTGTATTATCTCTTCTCCTTACATCTTTCTTTCATTATTTTTCAATAAACCATTTGAGGTTAAAAGATATTATGCTCTCCATCTCTCCAAAAACTTTTCATTAGATGATATCAAGATATATTTATAAACAGAATAAAAGAATTTTCCCAGCTATCATCAATATGTGTTGCACTACAGGCATCTAAATAACTAGAAAGTTCAGAATGATCCAGTAAATTCAATTTCTAAATTTTAAAAGTAGTAATAATGATAAAACAAAAATAATATCTGCTACATTAAGGCCTCTCAGTTACAGAATCTCTTATGTTTGCATTTGGAGATCTATATACACTTGGGTCTGACATTCTATAGACGAGACGAAGAATCTGTCAATTTAATTTTCTCACAATTGTCTTTGATACAGTTATATAACTAGCATATGTGTTATTTACATGTTATTATAGTTTCTTAACTTTCATTTCAGTGGCATTTGAAAATGAGCATGGATCCACTGGGTATTTTTCCAGATGTCATATGAAGTCAGGATAAACAGTTGTCACTTTTTTGTATCTTAAGGCTAAATTTTTCATGTATGTCTTCAAGCATATCAACCTATTCCAACATTAGTTTAGACAGCTACCTGGGGTTGGTGGATCACTTCTCAGGGTCTGTGAAATGCTACTAGCAGGTTTATTACCAATACACTTCATCTTTACAGGGGCCCATAACTTAATAGGGAAACAAAAAAATGTTGAAATTGGCAACAGTTCTGCAGTGGCTAACAGAATGGCATGTACAGCATTCATTGAGCACCAAAATCTCTCATTATCTTCTTCACACTTTCTTTTCCATAGATTTCTTTCTTGTGCACATTGGTCTGAAAAACAGATGGAAGTTGTTTTCATACTATACTCTGCTAAGATGATGTGCTTGTAAATATAAATTATTTCTTCTATGAATAAATTAAAGCTACAGTGATGTCACCACAGTTTTTTCTTTTATCACTACTGAATCTTAGTGATTGAATAATTTTAGCTAAAATTAAACTGATAAAGCCATTCAACCTTTAGTAAGGGAAGGAGAGAAAGAATTCGTAACAA
Source organism: Acanthisitta chloris (assembly GCF_000695815.1). Lineage (NCBI taxonomy): Eukaryota > Metazoa > Chordata > Aves > Passeriformes > Acanthisittidae > Acanthisitta > Acanthisitta chloris. Next base: position 3,462 of record NW_008657710.1, on the reverse strand, counting down.
ACATTTAGTAAGGGAAGGAGAGAAAGAATTCATAACATGACATGAAATATAAGCAAGTTAAAATTATAAATACAGCCCATCTTCAGTACTAATTTTCATTCCCTATTGAAACAAACTGCTTAGGGACATGGCAGATTTTTCCTCTCTATGTTTTGGCCTAGGTTATGTATAAGATCAGGATCCTTAGGTATGCTAAGTCTTAAAATTTGATGTAAAAAGGCCATTTCTTGACAAATATCAAGGATGGAAATTCTATGGTCTCTCTACAATAAACAAATCTTGGAGGATTGTGCAACACTGCAAGTTAACCAGTGTCCAACCTGTGGCTCCCAAGCTGCAAGTTCTGGCCATTATTCCCTGTCAGACTGTCTGGAACTGCCAAGAATCTGGTTTTAAAATAGTTGTAGGCAAACAGATTGCCCTTTAGCTTTTTGCTGGATGTAATGTCAGCTCCCTCAATCTCTTTCTGTAGGCCACATGATCTAAGCCTCTGAACACCTTATTGATCCTCCAGCCAGACCATGAGCCACATATACCTTGAACTCGGGGACCCAAAACTTGCATACAGTATTCTACACATGGCTTCCCCACTGTCTAGTATGACAAGCTAGAGGGAAAATAACTTCTGAAAATTGTTCTTATACTAGGGAAATGTTAGCGTTAGTATACAAATTTGGTACTTATTATCTCATAAAAGTCTTAATGAGAGACTGACGTACCTTTCCTTCAGCTTGCACTTGCAGTAAACTTTTTCCCTCAATAAGCCAGGTAAATTAGCATCTAAATGCTCACATTTCATGAGCAATACCAGAACTACTGTAGAAATTGTGTGGGACATATGAAACTCGGAGAGGTAAGGGAATTATTTTCATGTTCTCCCTACCATGTTTCAGGCTACCTCATGTTTCAATGTGTGGTGGCTGAATATGCCACCAGACCAGTCTTGAGGTTTAGGCAAATTAGCCTTGCCCCACAGAGGAAAAATACTCATATATATTAGGTCAATCTTGTCTCTGAGAACTGATGCAAATTTCAAAGGTTCACTGTGGAGGAATGGCTCTGTGAAAAGGGACATGATTTCCTTGGAGCTGACAACCCAGCTTGTAGTGTGGTGTAAGGCCTACAGCAGCTGTGACTTAGCCTTGAACTGCTGATAAGGAGCGAGCTCTGCCTGGCAGAGCTGGCTCTGACCGGCTCTGAGTCTGGTGTCAACAAGCTCCCTGGAATTCCTGAAAACATCCTGGAATGTGGACAGACACCTGCTTGCTCCAGTCATAAGTTTACCCTGGACACTGGGACAAGGGCAATAAACCAATCCTGTATCCGCTGCGTTCGCGTACTCTGTGTGAATGTCTATATATATCTTGTAAGTACTAAGAATAAAGGAGAACGACCATACTCATATTGAGACTCATCGTTACTCCAGGTCCGGATCCCACTCCAACAGTTCACAACCTCCCTGATAATTTGAGTATTATTATAGTATACACAGGGCTTTAGGCAGTCAACATTGTCTGTGACATATTTGTTCACTTTAGGATTGTGGTCATTTGCAGTACTTTTCCAAAGCTTCATTTTGCGTCATCCTAATATATCAAATTGCATCCATTATAACTAGGACATATTTTGGTTATGCCAGATTAGATTTTTATACATTTAGAAACACTTTTACATGAGTAAAATGCATATCTTAAAACTTTACTTTTACTGAGAGATGTCATTCAGAAGAAAGATTTATCCATTACCTTAGGCTGACAGCTGTGTTCAATAACATGCTGTTTTAGTAGAGTGTGTTCAAGCCTAATGCTCAGCTGTATGCTCTTTTAATGTAAGCTTTGAGGCCCTTTGGATAAAAAATGTACAGTAGTGTGTACAAAATAAATCTGTTCTTTACTATTTCAGAATTATGTAAGTATATACTTGATTTCAGGAAGGTGAAAAAGAAAACCTCTTTATTACTCAAACAGACAAATATTTATGCAACTGTTGAAATAGGTGAGGAGGAAGCATATTTCCTAGAAAGTCTCCTTGGCAACTTGAAATATCTAACTGTGACTTGTCACTAATATTCCAGTGTATCTGAGCATTGTTTATAACCCCCATTCATGGTCTTCTGAGACTTCATAATTCAGGTGTATTTTTCTGTCTTATTTTATTTTTCTTTCTTCAAATTACAGACATTGAGATAACTGATATAAACTATAATAGTGTGAAAAAGTAGCCTGATTTATTTTTTTTTCTGAGACCAACAGAAATAAGAGAAAGAAGAAGAGTAGGAGGACAGGTGTCTCCATTCTCTTCCCTCTCCCACCAGCTTCCAATTTCTCTTCCTTAAGGAAAAAAAAAATATTTCATATTTCTGAAAAAGTTATACAAGCAATATTTCTTTTCCACACAGTTCCAAAAGCAAAATGAGAAAGTTACAGGACTGCTAGTATTTTATGGCAATTGTAGATATGGAATAAATATGAACTTTTAGCAATGATTTCTTCTGACTTTTATACTTTACTATTTTCAACTGAGAGTACAGTCATTCCACTGAAAAGGTGCTCTAAATTGGCTTTCTTTTAGGAGATACATCACCCATAGATTAGTATCTATGGCATATACAGATATCTTAGTGGGGTAGAATAAGCCGAAAAGAAGTTTGCCTTTGGCTGAGTAGGACGAGTAGATCTCTTCCAAATTAATTGCTTGTAACAATGAAAACAAGGTAAATCATGAGTGAGAAGTTTTTGGAGTATTTTTTCTGTAATTTTCTTTGTTTCTGTATTTGATTGTTTGCTTCTCCTTTAGTCTAAAACTCAGACTTGCTTTCTACTGGTTTTTGATAGGAAAGAAATCCAATTTGTGACCTCTTCGAAAAGGGTGTGGGTAAGTCCCTTGACACCTATGAAAGAACAACTAGTAATGCTCGAAAATGAAAACACTGTAAAGAGAATCCAGAAGAGAAAAAAAAACATTCAAGATCAATAACCTTTACAAAGTCCAATTCAGTATGAGAAAAGCATTGAATTAGCTTGGAAGAAACTCTATAAAATCCTGGTATGAACTGTAAGTTCTCTTTATTGAACAATAAATTGGTACAATAATGCTCAGAACTGAGACAAAACAAGCAACTATAACAATCTACTGCATCCATTTGTAAACTAATCTACTAATATTGCTCCTGGAAATCTGTTGATATAAGAAAATGCAGCAACAGAGTGCAGACAGAAAACTTGGACATAGGTAGCTAAATATGTCAAATTTCATCTGCTGATTTTTTGAGCTAGAAAATACCATAGATGTGCTCTGGATGTACTCTGGGTTTTGGCGACCCAAAATCAGAAGTTCAGAGCTTGCCTCACACTGTTGTGTTGTTGTTGGGTTTATATAATAACAATAACGCCAACAGCAACAACAACAACAACAAAACCAGCAAGAATAACAACAGCAGCAATATATATTTTTATTATTTAT
>NW_008657709.1:5666-6631 GCF_000695815.1 Acanthisitta chloris | reverse complement strand
GGGACAGGACTCAGAGCTAGGATAGGCACTTGGGACTGGGACTGGCAGTTAGAGCTGGGACAGGCAGTTGGAGCAGGGACAGGCGCTCAGAGCTGTTTGTTTGGTGACTGTTCTTGCCACGGTTATTTTTAGCAGCTGCCGCCCCGGGGTATTTCGCTCCAGGATGTCCGGTCTGAGCCTCTTTCTGGGAATCCCACGTTCTCTAATTGTAAACAGCCCCATTGAGGCGCTCGCGGGCGAGAGAGAGGCCCCGAGCTGAGCTGGCAGGTGTGAGTCAAACAGGAAACTGCCGCGGAGACTCAGAGGGTTTAGCCCTGACAAAGAGCCCTCGATTAACTGGTAGCACCTGGTCCCACAGCACAACCCTGGCTCAGGGGGTTACCTGGCCAGGATGAGCATGGGATGCTCGGGATGCTCCTCAAGGGATGCTCAGAATGCTCCCCAAGGGATGCCCAGGATGTGCCCAGGGGATATTGAGGATGCTCCCCAAGGGATGCTTAGGGTACTCCCCAAGGAATGTTTGGGATGCTGCCCAAGGGATGCCCAGGATGCTCCCCAAGGGATGCTCAGGATGCTCCCCAAGGGATGCCCAGGATGTGCCCAGGGGATATTGAGGATGCTCCCCAAGGGATGCTTAGGGTACTCCCCAAGGAATGTTTGGGATGCTGCCCAAGGGATGCCCAGGATGCTCCCCAAGGGATGCTCGGGATGCTCCCCAAGGAATGCTTGGGATGCTCCCCAAGGGGTGCTAAGGATGTTGCCCAAGGGATGCTCAGGATGTTGCCCAAGGGATGTCCAGGATGTGCCCAGGGGATGCTTGGGATGCTCCCCAAGGGATGCTCAGGATGCTGCCCCAGGGATGCTCAGGATGTGCCCAAGGGTTGCTCAGGACGTGCCCAAGGGATGCTCAGGATGCTGCCCCAGGGGATGCTCACAATGCTCCCCAAGGGATGCCCAGGAAGTGG
>NW_008657709.1:0-4580 GCF_000695815.1 Acanthisitta chloris | reverse complement strand
GGATGCTCCCCAAGGGATGCTCAGGATGTGCCCAGGGGATGCTCAGGATGTTGCCCCAGGGATGCCCAGGATGTGCCCAAGGGATGCTCAGGATGCTACCCAAGGGATGCTTGGAAAACCACTGTTAAAACAGGCTGGGAGAGCTGGGGGTGTTCAGCCTGGAGGAGAGAAGGTGCCAGGGAGAACTTAGAGCCCCTTCCAGTGCCTAAAGGAGCTGAGAGGGACTTTGCCCAAGGGCCTGGAGGGCCAGGACAAGGGGAATAGCTTCCCACTGCCAGAGGGCAGATTAGATTAGATATTGGGAAGGAATTCCTCCCTGCAAAGGTAGTGAGAGATTGGAATTGATTTCCCAGAGAAGCTGTGGCTGTTCCAGCCCTGGAAGTTTCCCAGTCCAGGTTGGATGGGGCTTGGAGCAGCATCTGCTAGTGGGAGGTGTCCCTGCCCACGTCAAGGGGTTGAAACTGGATGAGCTTTAAGATCTCAAATCCTTCTGGGATCCTATTGCTGGGACAGGATGGACTAAAGGCAAAGAGCAACATATCCAGAAGGGGCTATGGGTAAAGTAATGCTGTAAGGTACCTAAATCTGGTAAGAACATGAGTTCTGTGGAGCATCTGGAGGAGCTGAGACTCCCCAGCCCCCTGAGCACACAGAAGAAGTTCCCTGAGTGCCTGTGCAGGAGCAGCTCTGCCAGAGCCAGTGCTGGGGGAGCACATTGTGCCCATCTTATCTGACTCATTTCAGTGTCTCAGGGGAAACCCTGGCACTGATAAACAGCTCCTGCCTCTACCAACTGAAATCTGGAGTCTATTTTTAACCCCAAACACCCACTGCTCACAGGGGGAGGCTGCAGCAGGGCCAGGGGGTGGTGGCACCGTGGGGATGGGACCGTGGCACTGCCAGTTCTGCTGCAGAGCCCAAGCTTGGCTCCTGCTGCCCCTCACCAGGCTGGTCTGACTGGGGCATTGGCAAGTTACCAACCCCAGTGAGACCAAAAATACCCACTCAGGCACTTGCCACACTCTGAGCTGGCACTGAGCCCCTGGATGGGGCATCAAAACCCAACAGCACTTTCCAGCACATCCCTCAGACCTGAATCTCACCCAGAACAATCAGGAGGGAACCCTGAGGACCATCTAAGTCCAACTCCTGACCCTGCACAGGACATCCCTGAGAATCATGGCCTGGGAGTGCTGGCCAAACCCTCCTTGGGGCTGCTGATTTTCCAAGGGGGTAGTTCAGGGGCAGCCTGGCACAGGGGGCTGGGAAAGGCCTCCAGGTTTGAGAGGAGGTCTGGAAAGAGCAGGAGAAGCAGTTTTTTGGCTGGGAGCAGGAAGGGCAGAGGTGTGAGCAGAGGCAGAGCTGGGCACGGCCGAGTGACGACACCAAGGTTGGCTCTGCTGCCAGTTGGGAAGGGAAGGCTGAAGGGAAAGGTTGGCAAAGCCTCTGGCTGCTCCAGGTGCTCCCAGGAGGTTTTTCATGCTCCTTCTGCAGAGGGAGTGTGTCCAGCCTGGCTCTGTGGGCAGCAAGGACATCTCGTGCTCGCTCAGACCTCAGCAGCCCTTACCTCCCTAGGGAGACACCTCCACTCCCAACCATGCTGACAGAGACAGCAAAATCTGCTTGTAATTCCTGCCCAAACAAAGGCTGCTTTGAACAGCTCCATCCCACCCTGATGACACCTGAGGTTTCCTCTGCAGAGCCTCCACACTGGCTGGGAGACCTTTGGTATTCAACAACTCTGGGACAGATTTATTTCAAACTTGAGGAACATTTCTATGGCCAAGACTCCCAGATAAATCTCTCTGCTCTTCTTCCCTGCATGCCAAAGTGACATGAGCCCCCAGTTGAGTGTGAGCAGCGTTTGATGCTCTGACTGCTCTGGCCACAAACCCCTAGGGACCATTTCTGACCATTTTTTGCCTGCTCAGCATCTCACACAGATTTTCTGCCTCTCCCCAGGTACAAGCCAAAACACTTCAGGTCACAGAATCATACAATGCTTTGGATTGGGAAGGATCTTAAAGCTCATCTATACCTTATAGTTCATCTATTCCTTAAAGCTCATCTATTCCACCCCCTGCCCTGGGCAGGGACACCTTCCCCCAGCACAGGTTGCTCCAAGCCTCATCCAACCTGGTCTGGGACACTTCCAGGGATGGAACAGCCACAGCTGCCCAGGGAAATCCATCCCAATCCCTCACAAGGAGGAATTTAAGAAGGAGATCACCTTTCCTCATGGTGTTCCAGCCCAAAGCAGCTCAACAGCCCAGAAATAACTGAGGAGACATAAATCAGCCTGAGAACCCCCAGAAGCAGATCCCATTTCCCCCTGCCAGGGGAAGGTTCTGTGCCTGTGCCAGGGCTGTGGTTCCTGCTCAGGCTGTTTCTGCTCCAGTGCAGAGATGTGCTAGAAACTCTTCATTTCCTGACACACATGGGATGAGGCCACAGGGTCGTGTTTTGGACAACCTGAGTTTTCCATGGCAACAGGCAGTGATGTCAGGCAGTGATCCCAGGGGGAACAGGGAGCTCTGCAGGAATGAGGCAGGAGAAGGGCTCAGGTGGGGGGGACACACTTGCAGAGAGTTGGGGCTGCAGGAGAGCAGAGTTTTCCTTGGCTGGCTCCGAGCACAAGTCCTGCCCTCTCCCTCCTCCTCCTCCTCCCATCCCTCTGTGCATCCCCAAGGCTTCACCCTCCTGCAGCCAAACAGCTGCTCTAGCACATCTCTGGTTAAACCTCCCCCATCTCCTCCCCTGACCACCTTCCCTGGGCATCTGCAGGGTGAATCCCTCCTGCCCTGTGCCTTGGGGGGCTGGGAATGGCTCTGCTCCCCTTTCCACATCCTTTCCCTCCCTGGTTTGTTCCTGCAGTCACTTCTCCTTCCCATCACCAACTCCCTCCCTGCAGGGGAGCCCCTTTACAACAGGAGATCACTAAAAGCTGGGGCAGAGATGTCTCTGGGGCTCTGCCAGTCACATCTGCTGCCCTGGGGCAGTCAGAGCTCTCATGGGCTCTGTCTGTCTGTCTGTCTGTCCAGGTTTCCTGTGGCTGATCCTGCAGTGCTTCACCTCTGGGCATGGCACGGAGTAAAACCCTGGCTGGGTTAGCCCCTAGATGCTAAACACACTGAGTAAAACCATCCCTGACTGCTTGGAGCTGCCAAGGAACTGCAGTTTGTGTTTGGGATGTGACAGGAAAAAAACCTGAACATCTCTTTCCCACCCCAGAAATGCTCAGTGGTGTCTTTTTTTGAGCTCCAATCCTACCCCTGACTCCTCTCTGATGGCTTTGTGGGACTGACCTGCTGGATCCAAGGTGGAATGAAGCCACCAGGGTATTGCAGGGATGAGGGATGAGCTGCCAAAGGAGCTGGGAAACCTCAGCCATCCCAGCCAGGGTGGGCAGAGCTGGAGAGCAGTGATCTACACAGATTCCATTGGTAACTGGCAGTGAGATATTCACCTGCTGCATCCTCAGAGCATTCAGAGTCACAGGATGGGTTGAGCTGGAAAGACCTTAAGGATCATCTCATTCCACACCCTCTGCCCTGGGCAGGGACACCTTCCACCAGCACAGGGTGCTCTAAACTCCATCCAACCTGGTCTGGAACACTCCCAGGGCTGGAGCAGCCAGAGCTGCTCTGGGAGATCAATTCCAATCCCTCACAGGGAGGAATTCCTTCCCAATATCCATCTATCCCTGTCCACTGGCAGGCTGAAGCCATTCCTTGTGTCCTGTCCCTCCAGGCCTTTGGAAATTGTCTCTCTCCATCATTTTTCAGGCTCCTTCAGGTAATAGAAGGGACAATTAGGTTCACCCCAAAAGCTTTTCCAGGCTGCACAACCCCAACTCTGCCTGAAGCTCCTCCCAGCACAGCACACCAAGTAGAGCTGATCCAGGTCTGGTTTAATTCCTTGCTCATGTGTCAAAGTGCCACCAGGAAAATGGCTCAGGTGACCTGGGCCAAACACACCTTGGCTGGCAGCAAATGAAAGCCACAAGAAAAACATTGAGAACCGACAGATTTCAGCCTCAAGGGACTCACTTTGAGCACTGAGCATCCCCCAGGGCTGTGTGGTGCCTTGGGGCTCTCACACCTCCTTCCCTTGGAGACCTCCAGCTCACAGAGAGGAGGGAAACAAAGGAGAAGGGGGGAAAAAAAAAAAATCGAGACAAAACCCCAAAAAAAACACCAAGAAAAAGCTTCCAAAAATGCTGCGCAGAAAGTGAGCACTCAGCAGAGAGAGGTTTCCTGCGCAGTGAGAGTTGGCTGGGAGAGCACAGGAAATCAGAGTTTCCTGCCTGCAGAGGAAGAGCCTATCTCATGCCCCTGATCAAAAACAAACAGCACTTCAATGACACAAACAAAGGGCTGAAACTCCACCAGCTCCTGCCTGGGCTGGCTCCAGCCACGGGGAAATGGCTCCAGAAATAAGAGGCTTTCGAACCTTGAGAAGGTGCAGCGAGGCAGGAGGGATCAGGAACCTCCCAGATGTGGCTCCAGGAGGGATGGTCAGGAACCTCCCAGATGTGGCTCCAGGGGGGATGGCACTCCAGGGATGGGGAAGAGGTGGAT
>NW_008657708.1:74166-88719 GCF_000695815.1 Acanthisitta chloris | reverse complement strand
GTTTGGGGGTGGGAGGGGGTGGCGATACCTGGGGGTGTTCGGGGCTCGTGTAATGTGGCTCAGTGTTCACCTGGAAAAGGTGAAGCTAAAGCTACCACAGAGTGGTTAAACCACTGGTTACAGGTGCAGCAGCAAGGCTTGGTCAGGTACCTGTCGTGCTCTTGCTGCTTCTACTCCATCCCCATACACACCTCAGTATGATAACTGATGATCAGCTGCAGATGAGGGAAAAAAAAGGTATTATCTATGTCATGAAATCCATGGGATAAATAAGGCAGGCCCTGGAAGTGTCAGGATGGGAAAATGTTTGGAATACCCTAAGGGTATGTGCATCAGAGAGATGGTTTAATGGGCAGTTTGGGTTGGGAATAGAGTTCAGTCATCTGTGGAACCTAAGTGTGGTCAAGGTTTTGTTGGATGTGGTGCTTGGGGAATACAGTTGTTGTTATGTATTGTGTAAGGTGACTGAGTTGTTCAATGAAATTCTGGACAACAATCCTCCCATTTTTAGTTTGGCTTTGATCCTGCATTGTGTTGTAAATCCCATCTACATTATGTTACTTACTGGTAGGTCTTTGCATGCTACTGACATGCTGAGTAGGAACCAGAATGACAGAACTTCTGCAGAAGAGCTTTGCTGCTACAACACTGCCATTAAAATCTGTGGCTTTTAGGCTCAACTGAAGCAATTCTAATATGTACTTTTAGGTGAAAGCATTTTTCTTAAATTGCCAATTGTTTCATTTCTTTGCTGTGGCCAATTTTGAAAAGCTTATCCAAAGCCAAATATGTTGTACTTTTTCAGGAATCAGTGATGGGCCTTCTGTTAGTGCATTAACCAATGGATTTGACACTCCAGAAGAAAGGTACCAGAAACTTAAGAAGGTAAAGTGTTTACATCGACTAAAACGAAGGTGCTGGGAAAAGGTTAGAACTCCTTAGCTCATAGTGGAGACAACCTAGGGAAATGTGGCTCAGGTCTAAAACAGTTGCACAGAGCAGATGGGGTTTGCTTGTTTTGCTGCCTGCTGGCACAAGAATTGGGGAGTGTTGCATTAAGCTTGCAGAAGTCGTGATCAGAACAGGCAGACAGAGATGATTCCTCATACAAGAGTGAGTAGAGTTTGTTAAAGGTTGTTGAGAGTGTTAAAATCAATCAGTTCAAAGGGGGATGGGATAAGAGAAATTCAGTGACAGAGAAACTCCACCAGGACTAGGGTCCTTCCCAAACTACCTCTCCTTGACTATGAGCTTCAGAGTAGCTGACAATCAGGCTCTGCAGGCACAGTCTCTCTTAATCATTTTCAGAGGTCTGGTGTAGCAGAAGCCAGGCCCAAATTCTTTGTTGTCACCTTCTTAACACTTTAACAGCTAATAATTCGATTCATTGGTATTTTTGACCTTAATGTTCAAGTGAAGAGCACTAATTTTCAATGCCCTGTTGTCACCCATTATTTTTTCCCTGTTAGAGAATTGAATACTGTTTTGTGTTCTTTGTGTTTAAAATAGGAGTTTGGCTCTCAGGAGGAGAAAGTCTTTCAGTACTTGTTTAATTTCTCATATACTTGCAGTAGTGTTAAAAACCTTTCCAGTGTTGATCCAACAATTGTGAAATGCTAGAGACCATGATGGTAAAGTGCCTGGTGACTGTGCTAGTACATCTGTCATGGTATCCACTGTTAGGCATGTGGATTAGCAGAATATTGAATGTATTATTAATATATTTGAAAACTGTGACCAGCCCCTGTCCCTCACTGCCTCTTCTCACTGTGGGAATGAACAGTGAGAAGGAAATTGAGTGTGTTAGGTGTGTGTGAGCAACAGGTGGAGAGAGAGATGGGACTTCCCTCAGTTCTTGTCTGGTTATGTAGTAGAAGTGCATACTGCAAATCACCTTTGGGCAATAGGAAGGTGATTAAATGGGGGTGAAAACTAGGTGAAAAAAGTCTATTTACTTTAAAATTGCCACCAAAGCAAAGGTTGGTTAAGGAGATTCAGTTTACTTGATTTTGAAATGGAGAGAAATCATATGTGGGTGCAGCCTGGTAATCTTTAAAGGTGTACAAGTTTCATTCTCATGCCAAGTTTTCCTTTCCTTTCCAGCATTCCATGGACTTTTTGCTTTTTCAGTTTGGCCTTTGCACTTTTAAATACGATCACACAGAAGAAAAGTATGTTATTCTCTTATCCTTCTTTGCTTAACTGAGGATTTTCTAAAGTAACACTGATGAGCTGCATTGACACACAACTCCTCTTTTCCACAGGTATATAATGAAGTCATTCAATTTCTATATTTTTCCAAAACCCTTTAACAGAAGTTCACCTGATGTCAAGTTTGTCTGTCAGGTGAGTAGAAAAACAAGTTTGCTTTTGTTTGGTTAGGGTATACCTGTAGCTAAGTTAAAATATAGAAGAATGTGAGTTTCTGGGGTTTGGTTTTTTCCTTATAAAAGGATTAAATATCAGTTAAGAGCAGTCCTTAAAAGTGAGCTTTAAGGGAACATCTTTAACTTGAGTTTTTCAGTCTTGTCACCTATTACATTGTGTGGTTTCTGGAATTGGAGATAATGTTCCAAATGTAGCAGGATGATTCTGGTTGGTTTTCCCTTTCTCTCTGAACTTTCCTGTTCCCTTGGTTTTTGTGTTTGATGCGTTATTCTCATCTCTTTATCTCACTTTCATTGCTTTCCAGGCTATTGCCACCATTTTTCTGGTCTTGAATTTGTTCTCCTAAACTACATTTTGCTTTCTTGAGTTTTGTCTCTGCACATAACTTGTTCTTTCATCTTTATCCTTTAGTGTATTTATTGTTCTTGTACTTTACAGAGGTTGAAAATAAATAAAACTAGCATAGCCTAAACTCTTAGTGGCTTCTTTAGGGTCACAGACTTGATTGCTCTTGACTTTGGACTTCGTGTAATTACTTAAAAAAACCTGAAAATAACTGAACTGCTCTTTTATGCCACAAGTGCTTTTGCCAATTCTAAAGCCTTTTCTTTTGTTGCAGAGTTCAAGCATAGATTTTTTAGCAAACCAAGGATTTGATTTTAATAAGGTTTTTCGCAACGGTGAGTTGGTTTGGGTTTTTTTGTTTTTTAAAAAATTTCTTTCAGTGCCTTCAAAATTTATGATAACATCTTTCATCATTTTCTGCACAAAGGGCTGGAATTCATGATCCTCTTAATAGTTAGTGAAGTTCTTGAGTTATTCTTATCCAATCTGCTGTTGTGCTGACACTAACTCCCTTTCCAGGAATTCCTTGTTGAACAGAATAGAATGACATGAGTGCTTGGCTGTTTATTTTTGTATAGTGGCAGAAGCTGAATGGAGAGAGTAACCAGTAGTAGTAGTAATTTCCCCTGTGTAATAGGAAATTAGGGAGCTGCTGCACTCTGTTAATCAAGTGATGCAGAGAGCAAGGGAGAGGAATGCTAAATATTTTTGTGACTGAGATCTAGAGCTCTGCAGTCCTCAAGCTCATGCCTCGTGCAGATGATCCATGTAGCTCTCCAGAGTGCAGTGGCACCAGCTGCTAGAAGGAAGCCTGTACAGACACACACAGCTAGTGGCATCTACACCAAATGGCTGAAAGGGAAGGTTTGTGTTCAGCCATCAGGGCTGGAACAGTGGCAAATGCTTTGCTAAATCCCTGCACAGCAATTTGCTCTCTCCCTAATTTGTCTCCAGTTCTGATAAGCTTCTGGTTTTTGTTGGTTTTGTTAGGAATTCCATATTTAAACCAGGAAGAAGAAAGGCAGCTGAGGGAACAGTACGATGAGAAACGTTCTCAAGCCAATGGTGCAGGATCTCTGTCATTCATGTCTCCCAATTCCACCAAGTGTCCTGTAACAATTCCTGAAGATCAGAAAAAATTTATTGAGAAAGTAGTGTGAGTAAAATTGCTTCATATCCTCTGATGTTGAAAGTAAAATGTGAACCTTACTATTTTCGTATGTTGAATCCATTTTTTTTTTAGTTCACTGGTTGTAAAATGCTGCTCTTTTGTTATGAAGTGTTCCTTGTCTTTTGGGAAGAGCCGTAAACTTCCAAAAATTAAAACAGTAGGTAAAGAAGCAAATAACCTGTTTCTTCCAGGGAACAGATAGAAGACTTACTAAAGAATGAAGAAAGTGAAAGTTTGGAACTGGAGCCTTGTACAGGGTCAGTGCCTGAAATTGCTGTCCTGTAAAAATTTCTCTTTTTTGGGTCAGACAGAAATAGGGGAGTGGCAAGGAAGAAAAATATCTTTACTTGGGTTGACTGTAGCAAAATCTACATTTGACTAAATTTTGGATGCTGAGGAAGCCTTGGAGTGCATTTTCTAAACAAACCTTTCAAATTTATTGGGCTTTTGGCTGTTCACAGCTTTGACAGGCTGTGACTTGTTTTAGTAGGTCTCCTGCCCAAAATTCTGTTTAGCTTTGGAGTGTAGATGTTTGAAGTATGGCAATTTAAGAAGTAGATAAAAATTGAATATAGAGATAGTGGAACATGTGAAGCTGGGGGTGAGGTATCATCACTGTATCTGTACTGAGTGATGATGACTACGGAATATTTGGTGTGAGAAGATAAGGTGTAAATGCCTTTGCAGCTTGGTAACTGAACATCAGAGTTCAGGAAAACCCTTCTGGGCCTACAGGTTGTGGTAGCAGTGAGTCTTGCTTTAAAAATCTTTAACTGAACATCATTACTTGGAAACACTCTGTAAGAGGATTATTAGTAACACAATTGTCTTTTGGTTTTAGATTTCAAAGGAAATTAATTTATCAGACCTTGAGCTGGAAGTAAGTTACTGGTAATACTGCCTTACTGTATATTTTTAGTATTTTGATAAGAAATCTTGGTAAGATCTGATCTACTTTACCTGAGGGGTGATTCATTTAGACTTTTCTTTTCCTTTAAAAGAAGACTTTTATAATGTTCCAAAGATGAATTACATTGCACTTATTTGTGATGATTCATTTGAATATTTCAAAGCTTTGTATTGATTTAATCATTTCTATCTAAAAGCTCTGAATAGAATGATAGAATTTCATAGAATCATAGAATTTAGGGGTGGGAATGGACCTCACAGATCCTCTAGTCCCAACCCCTGCCCTCACTAGGTCAGGTTGCTCAAGGCTCATCCAGCGTGGGCTGAACACCACCAGGGTTGGAGCAGCCACCACATCCCCTGGAAAATGAGTAGTTCTGTAGTAGGCACTGGGGTGTTTATAGTTTTCTGTTAGATGCCAAGTGTTTCTGATAACCTACTCTGTTGCCAAAATATATCCCTGAAGGCCTTAGGAGAAACTCTGAGGTGTAGAGTAAGATTGTTCTGACTGCACTAGTGAAATGTGGAAAACACAGTAGAAGTCTTTTTTTGTGTATTTGGTTAATTCGGTGTTGGAGCACTGAGTCTGGCACTCTGCTAGTTACACTGGAAGTGGAGAATACAAAGCTTCTCTCTATCAAATGGAATCTCAGAAATGAGCTCAAGAGCTAATCTGAAAAGAGCCAGAGGTGCTTCCAAGAACTTTTCAGTGTGAATTTTTTTAAGGTATGGATAGAGTATCTATAGCTTCCAGTAGCACAGTGCTATATTTGTCTGGCATGTCCCCTTGCCTTTCTCTCAGTGGGTGGAAGAAGGTGGTCATGAGTTGTGTTTTTTTAACACTCAGCAGTGTTGCTTTACCTGAATCCAGCTGAGTACACTGTGTGTGGCTGCTGGTGAGAGAAAGCCAATGTGAAGTTGGCATGGAGATAATTGAAGCAGAAAACAGTGAGGTTATTGATTCCCTCGTGTCCTGAACTCTTCACAGGTCATTTTCTCTATCAAAGTGTTCTCTTGTTCATCAGTGTTTTGATGCATCCAAGGTTTGTGACATGAGACAGCTTGTAAGTGAGGTGCAGGCTCAAAATTGTGTGAGAAGAAAGAGTGGAGAGGACACAACAGTGTTTGGGTAGGTGTTGTCCAGCACTGATTTCAGGAATAGCCAGAGGACAGGGAAACATGCTGGGTCTGCACTGGTTGTACAGTTGTGGTTAGTTTATTGTCATGGGAAGATGAGAGTAGTTGCTACTGGTTAAGCAGTAAAAGACAACATTCCCTGACTCTGCTATCAGCTGGATGTTCTGTGGCTCTGTGTGTGGCATTACTTTGGAAATTAAATGTGGTTGTGATGGAGAGAGGCAGTGACAGTTGAGTTAGTAACTCCCATTTGAGTGTCCTGTTAGCAGAAAGCTCAGGGTTGTTTGTAAGTGCTAAAATAAGTGCCCTATGAAGGGAATGCAGTCTCCAAAGCAGCTGTGGTGTGGCTGCAAGTAAAGGAGAGCATTCTCACCTGTGTTTTGGGTTGGGATTTCTTGGAAGCAAAGATCCTAGATCATGATGAAATATCTAGGTGATGTCTGCTTAGTATTACTGAAATGAGAAGTTAGAGGTTCCCCAGCAATAGGATGGGAAATTACATAAGGTAATTCATTTTAGTACTAGTTGCTGCTAGGTAATGTAAGGAGACCAATTAAATTAGTTTATTGCTTCAAATTTGTCATTATTTTAAATTAAAAAGAAACTTCTAATAAATTCTTTGCATTTAAGACTTACATTAATAATGAAACATGAAGTCACTGTTGTGAGTTTGATATGCTAAATGCCAAATTAACATTTCATCTGTTTTGCTGTAGGTATCCCAAAGGGATCCATGTTGAAACCCTGGAGTCAGATAAGGTAACTCGGCCTGTTACTGCCTCTGACATTGGTTCTGTTGAAAGGAAATTGCATTTCTCAGTTTTACCAACTCTCCTGACTTTTAGATCTAACTTGAGCTTTGTTGTGCAAATGCAAAACATGTAAAATGGAATGCAATGAACTAGTTTCTAACCATTAAATCTGACCAGTATATGGAGTGTTAACATGTGCTTGTGTGGCTTAGTGGTTTTTTTTTAAAGGATACTAAAAGGTATTTGAAGATTTAGTGGATCAGATGTTCAGTATTTGTGAAATGCTGATTGTGAAAGATGTTGGAAACAAACTCTCTGCAAGGCAAGGCTGATAACCTTTCCTGAGAAATAAAAGAGAAGTTAGGTTTGGTGGATGAAGCTGACAAAGGCTTTTGGGAGTGGGTGATAAAGTGGTGCTTACAATAGGAGCAGTCGTGTTGCCAAGTAACTGCTGCTGAGGGATGACAATTTGCCTTGCAATGTAAGTTCACAGAAACTTGTAGTGGTCTTAAACAAGAACTTCTCAGTCATTCCTCAAACTGTGCATTTTCTGTTTTAGAAAGAGAGATATATTGTTGTTAGTAAGGTAGACGAGGAGGAGCGGAAGAGAAGAGAGCAGCAGAAACAAGCAAAGGAACAGGTAAGTGAGTTCCATTTCATTTGTTCAGGTGAAAGGGAGATGGAGAATCTCTGACTTCAGTCAGTAGTGAAGAATTGTGGGGTAGAGTTTGGTAGTGTTTCCTTTGTTTGGCTGTGACTGGCTGAAACTGATCTTCCAGATTCTGCCAGGTAACTTCAGTTTTGCAATAGAACAGAAAGAGTTGTAAGGCACTTTAAAAAAATAAAGAAGACAAACTGTGGAATACTGAACTAATATTGTGGAACAGTGAATTCCTCCTTATATGAACCTGCTCTGTCAGAGAAGTGTGGCCTAGTAATAGGAAACATCAGTTTCTTGTAGAAGTTATTGAGCAAGTTGTCACATACTCAGTCTTTTCTTGGAGTAGTGTTGTTGTACAAAAGCCTGATTGCTCTTAGCTGCCTGAGTTAATGTCCTGTACAATTAATCTGACTTGTCTGGACAGAAACATGCTGCACACAAGTGCTGTGGGAACAAGCCAACCAGAAGCTCATGCCTGGTGTATTCAGGCACTCTCATTGTTTATGGGACTTTGTATTTTTGATTACAGTCTGATGCAAGTTTCAGGAGGTCGTAAGACTTTGAGTTGTGGGAATTCTTGCTCAGACTCTAGTAATTTGTCTTTCCATGTTTCAAGACAAAATCAGGTTGGGTGGAACAAATAATACTTGGGGAATGCTTTTTGAAAGGAAAAGAGGTATCTAACAGAGACTTTAACTAATGTGGCTTCTTTTTTTTCCAGAAGGCAACTTAGGGACAGTGTACTACCAGAGCAGATCTGTCTGAAGCATTGCCTGGGTGTATTACTCACTGTGACTAGCAGCATTCAGAACTGAACTAGAATAACAGTGAATGTTTTTATTGAATTTCACTTCTGGTTGGATAAAGATGGATAAAGCAAGGCAGAAATTACTTCCATAGACCTGAAAAAGAAAAATCTGTTACCAAAAAAGAATGTGTTGTAGTCAGATCCTCCCAAAGCAATTGGAGTCAGTTTAGAATGTGTAACTCTCATTATATAATGTTGTGGTTGTATGTTTCTTCTTGGCTTTGTTTATGTA
The DNA here is from genome assembly GCF_000695815.1 of Acanthisitta chloris. Classification (NCBI taxonomy): domain Eukaryota; kingdom Metazoa; phylum Chordata; class Aves; order Passeriformes; family Acanthisittidae; genus Acanthisitta; species Acanthisitta chloris. Next base: position 80,316 of record NW_008657708.1, on the reverse strand, counting down.
AATAGTGATGGATGTTTCTTTCCCAATCTCAAAGTTAGCATAAAAGTACAATCTGATTTAATAGGCATAACAATCAGGATTCAGCCTGTTGCATCTGTAGCAATAGATGTAAAAAATGTGGCTGAAGATATGTAGGTTAATTTTAGCATCATCTGGAGCTGTTTGCAGTCTAAAAGCTGCTGAGCACTATTGAAGGATAAGTACTGACAGTGAACTGACTGCAGCTGTTTCTGCCCTGGCTGGGCTGGGTTACCCTTGGTAGCATATTGTGCTGTGCTTTGCATTTGTGGCTGACCCAGCAGTGATACCATACATGTGTTTTGTCTGCTGAGCTGCACTTGCACAGTGTCAAGGCTCTCCCTGCCACCCTCCCCCCAAAGCCAGCAGGCTGGAGGGTGGGCTTGGATTATCTTCACCCACAAGTCTTGTTGCTTTGGAATTTTGAGTGAGGGGAGTGAGCAAAAAGCAGAGGCTGTTTGGCTTCTGGCCAGGGGCAACCCTCTAGAGCAGCTTGTGACTTAGCCTCCTCTACAGTGAACTAGAGCTGCATATGACACTGCAATTCTGTCAGCAGCATCTTGCTTTCACCTCTTGTGTCTTCCAAAGATTGATCTTTCCTCTGTGGTCTGTTCTTGGATGTGTGTGAGAAACAGTTTGAGTCAAACCAGGTGTGTTTGCCAGTTTGCAGGTACAGTTTTGTCAGTATTTGTATTTCTGTTTCACTAATGTTCCAATCTTTGCTTGCAGGAGGAATTGAATGATGCAGTAGGATTTTCCAGAGTTGTTCATGCCATTGCTAATTCTGTAAGTTATGTGACGAATACACCTTTATTTGTAAATAAAAATAAGTAATTCAGAGAAAGAATTCTTTTGCTGTTACTTTTGGAAGATAAGCTGAAGGCTGTGATGGATGGTTGGGAGTAGAGGAGTAGTGACTGCTCTCAGAAAACAGAGGAGTGTGTGGGGCAGGGAGAGAGCAAATGGGGAGGTTTGATTTGCACTTGTTCCAAGCTGCCCTAGGCTAGCACCTGGGTTAGGTGTTTTTCCTGTGCTGCCTTTGCCATGGCCACCACTGGAATTTACTGTTTTAACCATTTAATGTTCTTCTCACAGGGCAAACTTGTTATTGGGCACAATATGCTGCTGGATGTTATGCATACCATACACCAGTTCTACTGTCCTCTGCCTGATGTGAGTGAGCTTTTGAGTCTTCAGATAATGTATTTGTCTTTTATCTCCACATGTCCTCGTGAATGGAAGCATTGGTCAGTCTAATAAGCACAGAGAAGTATTTAACAAAGCCACTTGTTACTTCTGGGGTAGTGTTCAATTTTCTTAAATCCTTATGCACAAAGCTTAGTTGGATTGAATTCTTCTTTACATTTTAAAATGTTCAAATTAAACATTGGAACTGCACGTTTTGCTCATCTCTGTTAGTCCTTCACAAAACTGCTTGGCTAATGGCAGGTAGATTTGACTGGCATGTTAAGATTTGGAGCTTCAGCATAATTATGTGGTGTTTTTGACCTGTAGTTTCCAAAATGGGAATATGTATTTGCATCTAATATAGTACACTTAACAGAATGATGATAAATCTTGTAGCAGGGTGATGTCCATTGGGGTGGAGAGGTGTAATGTTGGAATAACCAGAGGAAGCACACTTTGATGACTGCAGCAGGGCAATCTTGGCAGTTCATGACTAACAGTTAGGTTCAACTAAGCAGTGTGTTGGCACTAAGAACATTGTCTGAAGAAGCCAAAGGTCTCACTGGAAGGATTGTCTGCATGATCTTATGTTGCTTGCAGTCCTCAGTGTTTTGGGAGACACTTGATAAGATGGGAAAAAGAAATTGGGGACCTGTTTGGATGGTGTTGGAACATAGCAATTGCCAGTTGTGCCTGTGAAGATCTAAACCTGTAGGCAGTAACATGTACCTGCAGTGATTGTTTGTATTGCATTGAAGTATTAAATGGTGGGAGATTTAAGTAGAACTGTAAACACAGCTGAAATTAAAGCAGTCTAAGTTATGTAACAGGCAAGGGTATTGGAAGGGCTGAAACATTTTATTACTAATCACAGGCAAATCAGAAATAATTAGTCTGTACTGGGTAATTGCAGGTGGTATCTATGGTAATGCTGACAAATACATCTCTTACGTGGTGAGAATCACTTACTGTATCTCAGTTTTCAAAGCTGTTTGGATCATTGTAGCTACTGCTATCTGTCACCCACAGACTGATAAACAGTTGACTGACTTGGATTTTATCTCTGGTTTAATGTTAAATTAGGACCTGAGTGAGTTCAAGGAAGTGACATCCTGTGTCTTTCCCCGGTAAGTTCTTCGTTCAGACTTTCAACTGGTTTAGTGTAGTTTTAGCAAGTTGATGTTGTATGTCCTAGCCCTGTAACCCAGCAGTTCAAACTGAGATCAGGTTAGATAAATACAGTTTTTAAAGTATTCCTGAGCTTTGTTTTCTTCAGAAAAGCAGTGCTGTTGGTTTGCTCCTTGGCAAAAGTTGCACCTTTGCTGCTCCCTTGGTTGGGACATGATGTTTGCTGTTTTGAATCTGCATTGCATCTGGAACAAGATTTATTTGCCTCTCGTTGTTTGCATCTCTTGCTGTTGCTTAGCTGCTGTCCTTCCTCATGCTGAACAAAGCCAAGGAATGTTTTGCTGTTCTGAGATCCCACAGTGATTTTCAGTAGGGTTGTCTGCTGTTTCCCAGCTAATACACCAGAATATTCCTGAGGATTTGGCAAAATGGGCATTATTCCTTTTCTACTTATTTACCTCTTACCTTGTTTCTAGGTTATTGGATACCAAACTGATGGCAAGTACACAGCCTTTTAAGGTAAGCTAAGATAATACTACAGAATAATTGGAATATAAAACTTGCATTAAGTGTATTTTGAAACAAATGCTATTTCTTTCCAGAGAAAAATGTCTAAGAGTGATTTCTGTGATACTCCTTTTTTTGTAGAAGGATGATTTTTCTTTACTCCTTATCTAAACTAAATTTTTAGCATGTTTTTTAGATTTAGGTTTTTTAGATTTTTACTTTCCTCCCAGTGACTTTTGTGCTTGAAGTTTTAAGGTAACTTGGCAGCTTTGATTTCCAAAACATGTAGAGTTTTTGCTAACTAAAATGTGATTAGTTGATTATTTTCTTCATGTAGTATAGCATATCTGCTCAGGATAAAAATAAAGTGCTGTTCATGAACAAATAGTATCTGGAAACTGCTTGTTATACTCAGACCTTTAGAATGCTGTGAATGCTGACTTAGATTTGTCTCGAAAAATTCTTGTTCATCATCAGGTTCCATTGTGGCCTGATGTTCAGTGGATGGTCAGCAGGAGAAAAAAATCACAGGTTTCTCTTAAAACCTCTTGCAGCAAAAGTTTTATCTCTTTAAAGAAGTTCTGAGATAAATGTTCATACTCTCCTGCTTTCCTGGGGGCCTTTGGATTAATTAAGAACATGCTGATGAAGCAGCATCTCTGTTTCTGCATAGCTCTGTGGCTCCAGAGCACTGAATGACAGAAAGTCTTACTAAAATGTACTTAGCAGGTCCTGTCAGGTCAGTCCTGCATACTCCTGTGCCAAGGACAGAGGCTGCTGTTCTGAAAGCTGTTAGTGCTGCACAGCTTTGATATTTGGGACAGTTATGTTGACATTTGTAATTCTGCAGCAGATTGGGGTTGAGGCTACTGTTACCAGATGCTGCTTTGGGATGCCAAATTAATGCACCATTTGAGCTTGTTCATTGTGCTGAGCTCTTGGTAACTTTTCAGTCTGCAGACTTGATGATAAGTAAAAACAGATGTCTTGATTTAGAACCAAAGGAGCTTTGGTTCTCAAAGATTACAGGCAAATTAAGATAGGTGGTATGAGATGTTTTGTTCCCTCTTGCTATTGGTTCTGCCTGTTTCCCTTGCACTGACCCACAATATATATGTGATGAAGAACTTGGCTAAGATATTAATCTGGGTATATTTTTGTGACTTTTTATTTCATGCATATTTAGATTCACAAATCTCAGCTAAGCTGCAGTGTAGGAGCAACTTGCTCATTGCCAGGCTTCTTTCACTGTCTTTGTATCACCTTGGCAGCATTTACACTTTGAAAATTCAAGAATGTCCAGTCAGCAAGTACATGTCAATACTCATCTTGACTGTCTGTGAGTGTTACCAGCAATACTTAGGATGGTTTTCCTTGCTGTTTGTGCTGCCTTTTCCCTTCCTCCATGGAATCAGATTCAAATGGAAATATTACTTTGGCATAATTCATCATCAGTAATTCTGGAAAATGTTAATAAATGCTTATGACTCGTTATGTTATAGGTGAGGGTAGTTAACTTCTTAAAACTTGTCTTGCCAAACTTCTCTGGTTGCAGTGGTTTGAAGTGAGGTTGTGTATACATCCATAGAGAACACGAGGTGGCAGCAGTAAATGCTCTTTTGATCCTCTTTGATGTCAGTTTTCAGGGGGAATGTGCTTGGCTCTGACAGTTAACGATGCCTTTTCTTGCAGGAGATCATTAATAATACATCACTAGCAGAACTGGAAAAGCGTTTGAAAGAGGTTCCATTCAGCCCTCCTAAAGTTGGTAAGGATGGTCCAAAATGAGGCACCTTTCTAGGGGCTACAGAGGTGAACTAAGGTCGAGGTAGGGAGCAGAGGAAAATTGAAATGATGAAGAAAAAGGTCTGATGTGCACATGTTTCCTGTTACTGAGGCTTGGGCACTTTCAGGCCCTTCCCAGAGAAGTACCTGTTAGGGTTTCCACTTTCAGAGGTGATTCAAGGGATACTTCTCAGGGTCTGCACATAAACACCAAGTCTGTTTGTCTGTAGAGACATCTTTTAATCACTTGGTTCCATCTACAGCATTTAAATACCTTGGGAAATCTAACCATAGGTCAATCAGATGCTTAGCAAACAGGGTGATGGTAAAGTTGTCAAGTAGCCTCGGTGTCTGTTCTTGGAAATGCAAGTCCGAAAAAAATTACTTTGTGTGGGGAATCCTTCTGTCATTGTCTTAGAATTAATGCTCCAGTTTGGCTGAGTAGGTCTGGATTTAATGGCTCTCTGATAGGAAGGAGCTTCTGTTCCAGGAACCTGTTTTTATTTAAAAGTGCCAAACAAAACTGCTTTGTTAAGGACTCCTGAAATGAAAATTGCATACACTTCCCCAAACGATGTTATGCTCTGACCAAAGAAGTGTGTGCCTAAGGGCTGTCTTTGTCTGCTGTGAATACATGTTCATAAACTGCTTATTCTCCTCAGAAAGTGCTGAAGGGTTTCCAAGTTATGACACAGCTGCAGAACAGCTCCACGAAGCAGGATATGATGCTTACATCACTGGACTCTGCTTCATCTCCATGGCTAATTTCCTAGGTATCTCTGTGATCTTTTCCAACCCTTCTCCTCAGTGCTGCCTGTAGCTGCCTGTTATGTACTGAATTTATTCTTCATTCCTCAGGTTCATTCCTCAGCCCCCCGAGAAACCATGTGTCAGCTAGATCAGAACTCATCGAACCCTTTTTTAACAAGTAAGTAGTTGTTGTGTTAAAAGACCTGCTAATACATGGAAATACAACACTAGCCTGAGCATATCTATCTCCAGACTCAGAATCAATGGCTAACTGAGGTTTTTTTTCTTCAAACTTCAGTTTTATTGGCTTTCTGGTTCATGCTGGGAATGCTGCAGGGAGACATGAGGTTATACAGTAAATGACTTTGCTTTTGAGGAGGGTGGTTTACTGTCTGCTAACCTGGAAAAGGTCTCTTAGAAGAACACTTGTCCGTTCCAGTAGTGAGGATATGTTTACAGCTTAGGAAATTGGGAATAGTGAAACAGAAGAAAAACTGCTCAGGTGTTCTCTCTGTTGTAGGACACTGTCAGAAACTGGTGATCGTTAAAACTGAGTGTACTAAACAGGCTGGAAAAGCTGACAGATCCCTGTCATAATACCAATGCAAATAGCACAAAGCATTTTTGTTAACATTAGCAGGTAACCCATTACAAACCTGCAGGTACAGTTAGTAGTTCATGGGGTGGTGCCATGATCAGTATTTTGCTTTTGAATTGGATCTTCATGCAAACTCCTTGAACAAATTGAAGTAAGGCTTGAGAAATCTAGAAGCC
>NW_008657708.1:71393-74089 GCF_000695815.1 Acanthisitta chloris | reverse complement strand
AGTTGAAATTGAAGAGCTGCTAATGTTTAGTCTGTCTGTCTAAACTCAGGAGAAATTCTGTCCATTCAAACCCTATAACATAGGAGTTGGAAAAATTGATTATTGTAGCTTCAGATGGCCCATACAAATGAGGAGATAATTGTGATTAGTGCCTTTCACTTTTCATTGCTCTGGAAACCAAATTACTGTAGTGGCAGCAACTAGGTGATTTTCTTGACGCTGAGACATAAGAGGTAGTAACTCTGTATGTTCCAGCAGATGTTGCAAATTGTGTATACATTCCTCAGATTAAATATGAACCTGCAGGGACTTCTTGATTTGAAGGTGAAGATAGAATTGGTCAGCACAGTTTAGTTTGAAGACAGGACTTGTCCCAAGGTTCACAGGCACACCCACACACCCCCAGCTAGTAGATGCCAGTTGAGAGGGTTAATCTTTCAGTCATTAACCAAAATGCTTTCTAGAGATCCATATTTGTAACAAGTACAAACTGAAACTTCTAAAACTGTCACAATTATACAGTAAATTTAAACTTTTCAAATTAATCATGTGCTTCAGTGTGACATTTCCTCTAGCAGTGACATTTCAGAGTTTTGAGAGGGAGTGAGAGGAAGCTGCTGTTGTTCTGGCTTTGCTGGCAACACTGCCTAACTGACACCAAAGGAAAGTGAGCAAAATATTGTAGGGAGAGCAGCTGGTTTTTTTTAAGCAAGAACTGGAAATTACTATTTGCAAGAAAAGAATGTTTATCCATGCTGTCATTATTCAGAACTTGTAGCTTCTTGTTTCAGAAAAGCTATATATTATTTCTAAGTCATGGAAACTTGGAAGACTTGCCATGTCTCACTTCCACATGACTTTAGAAGCTTTGCCACATTAACATCTGCCACCTCACCCAGCTCAGAGCTTAGGGATGAGACCTTCTCCTTATAGTGAGCTTGGATTTTTAAAGCTTTTTTTTTAAATTACTGTAATGCAAAATAACAAACCAAAATAAGACAACGAACTCCATTTATAATTTTTTGAAAATAAAAAAGATTTAAGTACATGCCAGAAGTCAAAGCTGTTAGGTGTGTAAATGAGCAAGTCTTTAGCTCTGTTCAGTCAGTCCTTGCAGACCAGGTCTCTTAGCAGCACTGGGTCTGTTTAGCACCTTAGTAGCATCCACAGCTTGTGCAATTCCCATAGTCATCTAAAGGTCCTTAGCAAGTGTGTTGCTTCTTGGGCTCTGTTGAGCATGCTCTGGCTGCCAGCTAGCTTCCTGCTGCCTCTAGTTTTCTCTAGTTTGTTGTCTAGCAGCTTTCCCTAGCTGAGCATCCTCTCTTCCTCTTGGGGAGAAAAAAAAACCCATCTTCCTCCTTCCTCCAGAAGCTCTCCTTGATCCTGTGGGCAGCAGTCAGAACAAGGAAACCTTTTCCTTTGTGCTGTAGTCATGTTCTTCAAGCAAAACACAAACTGCAACATGCAAACAGTAAGCTGAACGAATCAAAGTTATACCTTATGTCACAAAAGCTTTTCCTGACAGAAGCTGAGCAGAGGAGTTTGTTACAAGGCAGTTATTCAGAGTCCATGTTCTCCCTTTGCACTGAGATACAGATTGAACAAGGAAACCTTTTCCTTTGTGCTGTAGTCATGTTCTTCAAGCAAAACACAAACTGCAACATGCAAACAGTAAGCTGAACGAATCAAAGTTATACCTTATGTCACAAAAGCTTTTCCTGACAGAAGCTGAGCAGAGGAGTTTGTTACAAGGCAGTTATTCAGAGTCCATGTTCTCCCTTTGCACTGAGATACAGATTCCTACAGATCATGTTCTCCCTTTGCACTGAGATACAGTCTCCTACAGATCAAGACAGTCTTGAAAATGTTCATTTAAACAGACACTTTGATTCTTTGGGTTGCTTCTAGAGTCTCCATTTCAAGATCTCTGCATACTAAGTGTTAATATTTAAGTGAGTTTAGTGATTCAACTTTCACATCATTGGTGTGGCTGAGACAATTTTGGAAGTGTTTCCCGTTTGTCACTGATGTGATTAGTGGGAGGAAATTGAAAACTAAGAAATCAAGCTTTGATTTTTATGAACTCAGCCTTCAGAGGAAGGTAATCCTTTCTTCAGTAATAATTTTGATGTTTTTACATCAGCAGTTAAGGAACTTCCTTAACTGTTCAAGAGTGGTAGGTTAATGTTCACACAGGTCACTGGTGAGCATGGGTAGAATCTTTACTTTCAGGTTTTTTTCTAAGAGTGGAATGGATTAAAAACAGACTTTGCCTTAGGGTTGTTTGGCTCTTTTAGGCATAATGCAGTAAGTCAGATGATAAACAACTCCATAAGCCAAGAATTCTAGAGATGCATTTCTGTAATCTTTGTTTTATTGTATATACAACATCGTTGAGGAATCATGTTCATGTGAACAATCTGCTGTGAGTAATCCCTGATGAACATTTATTTATGAGCTGAGATAATGGGATTCTTTATGGCAGTAGCTGAACTCTTATGTGTAGAATTTGGATACTGTTATTGTGTCATCTACTTTGGAGTTGATTTGAAATTTTTTATCTGTTTGTCTGAAGAGCAGGAGCTCTTCTCTTCTCCCATACCTCCCTGCCCACATCCACAAGCTCCTCCCAAACTTTTAATGGCAATGTCCTTGTGTGTCTTTTGGGGTTTGAATGCTATTTATTCTTTTGGTGT
>NW_008657708.1:59440-71361 GCF_000695815.1 Acanthisitta chloris | reverse complement strand
AGAACACCATGTTTTATTGAGCTGAATAGCATCGTGGTCTGTAGAAATACAAATTAACTTACAAAAATTTCTTCTTATACAAAATGATGTCGGAAACCAAAATCTCTGGAAATTGCTTGGGTTTGTGCAATGTTTGTGGGAAATGTCTCACCAGGGAGTTGGTTCTCTGATATGTATTGCAAATCAGCCAATTTCTCCCTCTGCTTTTTGGTGTTAATTTAATTTTCTTTGCAGAATCATTGCAAAAGAACATCAGTTTGCTTTCCTGCAGTTTGATCAATAACTTCCCAGTCGCAGTGTAGGAGTGAAGAATTGCTGTTCTTGTGCTTGCAGCCACATGTGGCTGTGCTAGTGGCTGAGCTGGACTGGTAAACTGGTCTGGGTTTAAAAGATGCCTTTTCTTTTTTCAGCTGGATCAGTGTCTCTGCACAGTTCATCACACAGCTGTGAAAACTCTCTTACTTTTAGGAGACTTCATCTTTATTTTTATGAAAACTGCTACCTACAAAACTTAGACTTGTTATCTGAGTGCTTTAAAAAGTAGCTGGTTCCAAGATTTTGCAGGAGCTTGTTGTTCAGATAGCTTCACTTCAACCAAATCTGCCTTCTTTTTTTTTTTTTTTTTTTAAAAATAAAAAACTGCTTTTGCTGTCCAGCATTGGATATTTCTAATTTTTATTGGTAAGGTTCTGCAATGCTCAGGGGGACACAGTGCATGTTATGTTGTGTCTTCCCTGAGACTTGGGAAGAGAAATTAGATGGGACTGTGTGTTATAACTGGTGCCAGTTCTCTGAACTGACAGAGTCAGTTTTTTCCCCAGTGTTAGGGTTTTTTTCTCTTTCTCCTGAGTATTTATAGCATAAACAAGTTACCAGCTGTTTTCCACTAGACTTTTCAGTGGTAACAGGTAACCATAAGGACATCATCTTCAAACTCTTAGAAACTAAGTGTGGTATGATACAAATAATCTCCAGGGAATTAGGTCAGTCTGTATGCTTAAAATGTTTGTAGCAGTTGTTTGTATCAGTTATTACTTAGTTGACTGTAACTGTAATCTGATAAGCATTTTAGAAGCTCTTGACAGTTATAATGCAAAGTTATTTATTTTAGCCCTCCAGTGAACACTACTCACAGCAAATGTTCTGTAACAGCAACATGGCATCTGTACCTATGACAGGATTTTAGGCTGTTTATCTCATTTTGGAAGGAAATAGTTTTCAGAGCTGAAGATTAGCTTTTATGGACCACATTTCTTGAATGCTTTGGGAAACTCTTCAGCTACATATTAAAGGACAAAAGACTCTGGTTATCTCCAGAGAAGTCATGATGGTTTGTACAGTTTTGGGGCTTTAAGGTCCATTCTGTCTAGAGATGGATGTGCATTGCTCAGAAAACGGGAAAGGTTGTGTACATTTAAAATTAGTAAGTACAATCACTAGCATGATGCCAATTAACTTTGAATCTGCATTATTAGATAGTGGATTAGACTTAGAGGGTCTGTTTGGTTCAATATGACTTAAGATATATTTGGGATGATTAATTCTGCTTCTTCAGAACAAACTTGTAGAAAGGGATGAAAAGGAAAAGCTTATTGAAAGGTCTTTAGGCAGCAATTTGCTAATGGTTCTTTTTCATTTTGCTTCAGGCTGTTTCTGATGAGAGTGATGGACATTCCCTATCTCAATTTGGAAGGACCAGACTGTAAGTAGCTTCTGACATTGTGAACTTAGTAGCATTCTGACAAATATCCTGCAGGGGGAAGTGTAAAGGTTAATTATTGCCTATCTGAGGCATGAGACATCAGTTGTGTTTAGGTTATTAGCCACTTATGAAGAGATTTAAATGTGTTTTTTTTAGCAGAGTAATAAAACCAGAAATTCTTCAACTTTGACCAGAGAATCTGCATTATGTGAATGTGAAGCCTTGGAGGTCAGTCTAGTCCTTAAGTAGGTGAAAGCCTCACTTATACTGTGAAGTCAGATACACAAATGTCTTGGAAGTGATACCCATCTGGGAGTGTTACTGATGTGGAGACATTTTCCACTCTGTGCCCTGGAAAGCTCAGACTGGTGTGTGACCCTTCATTTGATGCCAGGTTAACAGTAACAGGATGCAGTTCCAGAAAGATAGAAGTAACTATTGGAGAGGAAAATATATGCTGAAGGGGCATAAATTTAGTTTTTAATTCAGTCAGGTGGTCAGATCACTGAGCTCTGGCTCTGTGGATGTGTTGCAAATGGTTATCTCATTACATTGCATCCTTCCTTCCCCAACTGTTTGCTACTGAGTGGAAGAATGGATAAATACTTTGGGTCATTGAGAGAATGCCAAAGCTACTAATTTGTGAAGATGCTACTTCCACTTGCTAGCCAACTTACAGGATTGTTTTGATACTTTGCCAAGAAGAGTTGCCAAAAATGAGTCTGCCTCTGCAAGTCTGTCTCTTTTATCTGAAAGCCACTCCTGTAGAACACACTGCTGTGGATGTTACAGGAGAATCTGAGCCAGGGAGGCTTTCTGGGCTTCAGAGCTGAAGGTACAGCTAGGGGAGGCATGTTGGGCTGGCTGTTTGAGGTCCTTTTTGTGCTATTCCAAGGTGAAAACACTGCTGTAGCTCGAGGAGGCTGTTTGGTTGTTGTCTGTGGGGACAGTTTTTGCAGAGGAGTAAAGCCACACAAAGAATAAGGCCATTATGGGGTAGCTGTTTTTAAAAGAGAGGTGAGGCACAAGTGACTGTTGTAAGTTTTGCTCTGTGTATCAGTTTATCCTGTAGTGTAATAGCAAGTTCGTGCAATTTTTCCAGAGATAATGGATTTCAAATAACACAGGTTAAATGGTATTGCATATATGAACTTCACTTTCATCTTCTTCTTGTGTTACTGTGTATTAGAAATCTCTTTTAAAAATGAAGTTGCTGCACAGAGTGACTGCAAAGCAGCACAAGAATCAAATGTTTCTGCCCTGAGCAGGTTGAAGTTCTAGAGGTTTTAACAGGAGTCACAGTGAATTTAAGAATAAACTCATACTGGAAGGCTGGGAATAGTTTCTTCTCTGTAATCAATAGAAAAAGGCTGTAATGACATCTGAAACTGAAGTACAGTTTTCTACTACTGGTTTACAAATACTGAAACCTTGAGCTGCTAGCTCAGCAGGCTGTTCATCTTCAGTCAGTCAAGACAATTTGTGGAGTTTTGGTGTTTGACTTGTTTAGTGCCAAAAAATTTGAATTCTAGTGCTTAAAATTTGTGTCCTTTTGGGTTTTTTGAGGTAGTGGATTTAGGGATCCAAGCTTCACCTGTGCTTATGAAGGGATTGTTTCCTTTAGATACTTGTGTCTCTGTCCAATCTGACAGAGCTCTCAGGTGCTCATGGAAACCTGTAATACATTAGCAGAGAGTTTCTGGGAAACTCAAGCTAACCCCACTTGTTTTGAGTGAAACAGATTAAAGCACTTAGCAATAACAAGTGGTTGATGGTCTGATTTTGGACACATTCTCTATGATTGATACACTCCTTGAAAAACTCTCCTGTTTTAATGCTGAAAGCTGAGGAGATCAGAAACTAGACAAGTTTGTCTTAGAAAAGAATTCAGGAAGATAATTCACTGAGATGAAAGTCAGTGCCTATGTCTCTATACCCAGAGCAGAGAGAAGCTTTTCATGAGAGTGTTACCAGGTGGTCAGGTTAAAATCTGATCATACCAGGCTGTGTGTAGTTAACCCTTGAGTTACCTTTAACAAACTGGAGCAGTAAATTGCCAAGGGGAGAGCTCAACTTCATTGCTTCAGCCTCTGACATCACATGTGAAATGACAAGGGAAAAACTATCAATATGTCATCAATAAAAAACCAAACCTCTATAGATACCTGTGGAGAGACTCAATTCATGATGTGCTTATGAAAATGTACAATATTTGAACACTTTGCACCTGAAAATACACATGTTCCTCTTGTTTCTTTTTAAAATATGGGAGGAATTCACAGGCTGTAAAAGCTCAGCTCTCTCCTGCAGATACATTGTGGTGATTTCTTACATACAAATGGTTTTTACTGGCAAGGGCAAAGGTCTGTCTTGGTGAAGAACCTCCCTCTGATGCTGACCCAAACCAGATGTGCAGGGGCAGTGTGTAAAAGTGAGAGCTACAGTGCTAATTGCTGCATATAATGCTGTTCCAATTTCTTATACAGATGAGCTTGTAGGATTTAGAATGTCTTTGATGCACATTGTCATTGATGCTGCTGTAGTTTCATAGATCTTGGCCTGTTTTCTTACTTAAAAAAAGCAAGGACCATACTGGATGATTTTTTTGGAAAACATTCTAGTAGTGACTCTTATTTTAACAAATGTGGTTTTTTTTGTTTTGTAGTGCAGCCAAAACGAGACCATGTTCTTCATGTTACTTTTCCCAAAGAGTGGAAGACTAGTGACCTTTACCAGCTTTTCAGTGCCTTTGGTGAGTGATACAGTCTGTTCTTCCTTATAGGTGGAGTTTTTTGTCGTTAGCAAGTACTTCTGGTTTGGTTTGTTATTTTTAATCTGTGAATGCAGAGTTACTCCTGGGGTAGGTAATGATGTGTAGGTAGTGGTTACATCTTTTGTAGTTTTTGAATGGTGTCCTGTGGGTTTTCTGTGTAACGATGTATTGAAAATGCCTGCCCTGATTAACTGCTCTTCAGAAATCTTTCTCTGTGGTGCTTGCTGAATACTGAGGATCTTTGATCCTTTTATTTACAGCCTTTCCTGGAGGAGGTAAGAGGATATAGGTGGCTGAGGGGAATGGGGATTGATGTGAAAGCAGATAGAGCCTTTAGGAATAAGGTTCATCCTGCAGTCTGCAGCAAGCCACACTCAGGCTGCTATGAGTCTGGCAAGCAAGCTTGAAAACAGCCAGTTTGATTTCAGGATTGTGAACACTATCCAGGTCAGAATACACGAAAAAAAGATGTTTAATAACTGGGAATGGTATCAAAGAATCAACCAGGTTGGAAGAGACCTCAAAGATCGAGTCCAATCCTACCGTGGTCACTAGACCATGGCACTAAGTGCCACATCCAGTCTCAGCTTGAAAACCTGCAGGGATAGTCCTGTTGTAGAAGTACAAAAGCACATGGAGACCCAAAGTAGTGGGCTGTGGTCTCCTGATGCTGAACTCCTGTGGCTTGGTGCTCTGTGCAGGGTATAAAATTCACTCAGTTCCTTCTGACCTTTCCATGTGCACTGCAGCATGAGGTCAGTGTAACAGGGAGGGGTTAATAGTCCTGGCTGGGAAAGGCAGAATGCAGGAATGGAGGGAGCTGCAGGGATTTTTCTGGAGGTGCTGTGTCAGGGTCAGGATTTGGGCTCTGTGTCTGTGGGTTTTGGGCTCAGCTCAGTTGTGTTCCCCCAGGTGTGACACGCTGGCGCCGCCAGGGGGCGCAGGGACACAGCCCCCAATGTTCCTTCCCTGGGAAATTCCTCTCCCTCCTCCAAATTCCAGAGCTGAATCTTTCCATCCTTGCATGGCCAAACTCCTGGCGTTTGGACCCTACTTAATCTACACTTTGGGTTAGGTCCTGTACCATGGTATCTCAAACCAAACTGCAGATTCTTCTTTCCCAAATTTATAGGATCATAGAATTTAGGGGTTGGAATGGATTTACAGATCATCCAGTCCCAATCCCTGCCCTGGGTAGGGACACCTCCTCACTAGATCAGGTTGCTCAAGGCTCATCCAGCCTGGCCTTAAGAATTGTAGGAGTGCCTGTGCTGTTCAGTTGTGGGCACACAGAGAGTGGTGCAGGGTGAGGTTGTGATTAGCCCAAAGCCAAAAAAAAGACAGTAACAAACATGAATTATCCCTATTTATTACATCAGTTAAAGAAAAGCTCTTGCCTAGATTAAAAATCAGTTGTTAAACTGAATAGCTGGTTTAATTGGACTTTATAGAAATTTTGAATTTGTTTTAGCCTGGAATGAATTGAAGCAGAGTTGTAATCTTCCACGAAGCTTCTAAAGGAAAGCAGTGAAACAGCTGAAGGGGCTGCAGTGTCAGACTTGGAACTGGTTGAGGTTTGCTACTCTAGAAGGGTGTTCAGGAGTCTGAAACCTTTGGGCACTGTGAGCACACCAAGGGACACCTGTTCATGCAAGATGTTTTTGCAGCCTCAGGGGTGAATGTGGTTTCACTGTACAAGTACTTGCAGTGCTGTACAGTCTCTGAGAGCACTTAACTTAAATTTGTGTGGTTTATTTGGTCGTGCTGATGTGAGATGTGAAGGTGCTAAAGAAAGATTTGCTGGAATACAGGTTTAGTGTGCAGCCTTCACTTCTGGAATGAACATCTCAGATAGACTTTTAATTAAAATTTAGTCTATCAAAGTACTGTAAAAACTGCTACTTAAAATTCTCCAGTGGAGTCAAATGTGACAATCTAGTCTAAGGAAAACTTCTAGCACACAATATATGTGTATGAAGTGTTCTGCACTCATGTCCATGTAGGCACCAGCTCTGAGTGTTGGAAGTGTTCTGCACTCATGTCCATGTAGACACCTGAGCTCTGAGTGTTGTTTTTTTGGTTTATTGGGTTTTTTTGATTGTGGTGTGGGTTGATTTTTTTAAAAAAATTTTGTTGTTGTTGTTGTTGGGTTTGGGGGATTTTTTTTTTAAATTTTGTTGTTGTTGTTGTTGGGTTTTCGGGGATTTTTTTTTTAATGGGGTTCTAAAGATTTTACTTCTGGTGTTTTGGGTTTTTTCCCTCTGTACATTTCTGGCCTTTCCTCCTTCTTCTCATGCCAATGTTTCCTTCAGCTGTTCTTGCTTTCTTTCTAGCCTGTCTTCCTGCCAGGAAGGTGGAAGCTCTGTTAACCCTTCTCAATTATTCTCCAGGAATAATTTGTCTTTCATATAGCTTCAACCCTTGTTCACAGAATAAAAGCCTCAGCTGTGTATGTCATCTGATGCAGTCAGTGTCCAGAAACTCTTAGCAATTCTGTCATGGTGTCAATGTGGTAAATTTTTTTTCTGTGATAAGAAAATGGAATATATTCATATACATTTGTGGTTAAATGAAGGTCCATATAGTCCTAATATCTGAGTGTCTAATTGCCAGTAACTGTCATGCAGGAAATGTATAAGAGTATAAAAAGAAAAATGTTTGAATGGCTTCGTCAATATCATTTTATTATGTGCATTTCAGTGTTGTTTGCAAGACTGAGTTTACGTAGAGTTTTCAAATTGATTTATAGAAAAAAATACATGTTACTTTGTACCTTAATCTCTGGGGCAAAAAATCAGATTTTCATCTATTCCTGTTTGAGCAAAGATGTTTTATTTCACTTGACAATCCTTTACCTGGCTTATCCTTTTTTAGCAGAGGACACTGACAGTGCATGTAGCAGCAAGCAGAAAGGGTCATACAGGCTAACAGTGCTGTTGTTCCTCAAAGTATTGGAGACATTTGATCTGTTCTAGAAGTGCAGGGAGAGAAGGTTCCTGGTTTGTTTCTCTAGGGCTGATACTCCATGACATTGCTGTGCATGACTCATGTGGATTAGCCTTGCACTGGGTTGGCATGTGGCTCTGTTGATTGCTAAACATTGTACTGCTAGAGCAGATTTTTTTATTCCCTTTTCACCATACTCTTGAAGTGCACACTATTTACTGAGTGCTTAGCAGTATTGCTGAATGATCTAATTTATTAGTCTTATCTCTCCTAAATTCTTATCTCTTAATAATAATGAAATGTGGCATAGTCTGAAAAGAACATCTCCTAAGCATGGAGAATCACATAAGAGCATTTGTTGTGATTCTCTTCAGGCTGCAACTCTGTCCACTCTTTTAATGTTTGACTTTGGCTTTAGATTATGTATTTGAAGTGTATAAATCTGAGTATAAAGGCAGCATATGTTGGCAGGCAGCAAAGCCCTTAATTAGCTAAAATTACCAAGTGGTGTAGAGTGCAGCAGCCTTTCTGCAGCAGTGAATAAGGACCTGATACTGAAATGAAGTGCCATCAGCAGGCTGGATTTTAATTAATCTATTATTAACTGGTACTTAGTGAAAATGTGGGCACTGAAGTCCTTTTGAGTAGTGTCTGACCTCCTCAGGTGGCTTTTATCTGTCACTGATCCTCTTTGCTATTTTACACCAAGGCCACAATTGCAAAATGTGGAGGAGAATTTTTCTTTCTGATCTGGGCTGCATCCATAGCAGTGTGGGCAGCAGGTCCAAAGAGGTGATTCTTCCCCTCTGCTCTGCTCTCCTGAGACCCACCTGGAACACTGCACACAGTTCTGGTGTCCTCAATGTAAGAAGGACATGGAACTGTTGGAGCAAGTCCAGAGGAGGCCACAAAGTTGCTAAGAGCACTGGAGCATCTCCCTGTGAGGACAGGCTGAGGGAGTTGGGGCTGTGAGTGCACATGGAGCAATGTTCAGATGGTGCAGTAATTTCTGTTGCAGTGTCAGGGTCCTACCACAGCCACTGCAGTTCTGAGCTGCACTCACAGAGCAGTTCCTGCTTCTGTGCTGTGAGATGTGTCCTGCCAAAGGATGTTCTCCTGCAGTAAAGACCCTTCCCCACAGGCAACAAAGATCTCTGTTGTTCAAAGACTGAATCATTAGAAATTGAATTTATTTGCCCTAAAAAGTGTTTAAAGGGATTGTAACATTGGAGTACTCAGTGTAGGCTCTGCTTAGTAGCAGCCTTAGCCTTTGAGTACAGAGAAACACCAGAAACCATACTGAATTAATTATGGGTTTGGCAATGAGCAAAATGATTATAGCTTAAACTCCTAAAGAGTTGGCTACTCAAATGTACAGCATGCAAATGAAACGTATCTAGGCTTTTATTTTTTTATAATTGGAAAATCTGTTTATAATCTGGCTGAGTTTCAGAAGAGACTTCTCTAACCTTGTAACCTGTAAGCTAAATTAGATTTAAATAGATTAAACAACTGAGGATAAATGTATTTTAAGCCTTTTTGCATCATTGTTTTTAACCTTGTAATGTCTGAGGGTTAATTGGTGGTGTAACATTATAGATAGCTTGATTTCCTAGTGTACCTGAAAAAAATGGCACCAGTTTTCCATATCTGAACTGTAGTAACAGTAGAGCACTTAAATCAGGACAGGAGGTGTAAACAGATTTCAGACTATAATAAGACCTGTGTCTGGAATGGGAATCCTTTCCACTGCTTTTCCTTGGTTATGAGCTCTCTTAGTGCTAATGTGGCATTTTAAGCCATTCACATAGAAAATGCACTAACTACTTGATGAATAGAGGAACTTACATCCAGTCACTGTCCATTGTAACAGCTTCCAAATGAGGTCCATAATCTTGTGCCTTTGTCCTCATATTGACTCCAAGTGTTCATTGCACCTCCAGGATGTGATGTGTAGTGGGACCCAAACAGAGTTTGACAATTTAGTGTTGCAATAACTGGAGTTCTCCATTCGTGTGTTCAGCCTGCCCTGCTCTGCTGGAATTTATCATCACCCAAAGAGCTGTTCTCTGTTTACTCATGGGTTGAAATCCCAGCAAAGAGCTTCAGGTTTTGTTGTGAAATTATATAGAACCCATGAAGGAAGAACATGAGGTCTGAGGGTGTACAGTATGCACATGCAGCACTGAATTCCTGAACAGTTCCAGGCCCATGTGCAGCTGTGTATACACCTCTCCAGGGGACAAAAGCCTTCTCAGGTACAGGTACTCAGAGTTGACTCTCTTCTTCTACATCATGGCACAGCAGATCAGATCTGTGACTGAGCCTAAGATAGTCCTAAAAATTTCTTTTTTGCCTTTTCTAGGTAACATTCAGGTTTCGTGGATTGATGATACATCAGCATTTGTATCCCTGAGCCAGCCAGAGCAAGTGCAGATAGGTAAGTGCTGCTGAATTTCCTTCAGCATTGAGACTTTAACTGGCTCCTGCAAAGTGCTCTGAGCCTGATTTATTTTCCCTTAGCAGCCAACACTGGCACTTAATTCTTTTTACCTAAGGCTTAGGTGCAGTTTCATAACATCTCTGTTCTGATTATGAGGAACTTCTACAACATTTTAAGACCACTGGTTCGATTTGAGAGTAATTTTAACTTGAGAATCTCCCTGAGAATGTTTTTCTTGCTGTTTTAAAATGCAAAAATACACTTAACCTGAAATTTTAAATACACGTGAAAAGCAACTGCTTGTCATAAATGGCAGGCATTGAAATGATGTTAAGCTGTTCCATGTGTTGGTGCCCTGATACATGAGCTCATACAGACTTCAGTGTGTGCAGGATATCTTCTTCCTCTGGGCACTGGGCAAACCAGTGCATTTAGTCAGCAGGGGAGCAATGGACTAAAGCAGGTGCAGCAGCTGAAGCTGTGACAGCCTTTCAGTGATTCTGTTTAAATCATTAATCTTCCTGAGCTTGGGGGTTTCTCAGACAGAGCTGCACTTTATGGTGTACTAGTGTTTTATAAGGTTTACTGTAGAACCTTCTGCTTAGCATCAGTGCTGACCACCACAGTGTAAAAATATCAGAAGGACTTTGTGTGTGTAGCAAATCTCACTGAACAGGGGGAAGTGGCAGGTGTTGAACCTGTACAGTATTACCCAAAGTCTTGGAAGAATTCTGTTTCACATGGCTGTTCTCACCAGTAAGTTAAGGTGAAACTGCTGCCAGATACATTGAGAAAGGAGACTCTGGCAAGGTGGGGTTAGTCTCTTCTCCTAAGGAACAAACAATAGGACAAGAGGCCTCCAGTTGTGCCAGGGAAGGTTCAGGTTGGATATTAGGGAAAATTTCTCCACTGAAGGGGTTGGCAGGCATTGGGACACTGCCTAAGGAAGCAGTGGAGTCACCATCTCTGGAAGTATTTAAAAGGAATGGAATGAGGTGGCTAAGGAGCAAGGCACAGGATTCTCCTGTTCAGTAATAAGGTGAAATCATTTGGCCACACAGGGTTACATTTCTGTCAGAAAAGTCTTGCAGGTCTGAGCTCTTTTTTGCTTTGAGTAGTAATAGACATTGAGACTTTGTTTGACCAGAACAAAAATGTACTGAGCATAAGTCTTGCAGGTCTGAGCTCTTTTTTGCTTTGAGTACTAATAGACATTGAGACTTTCTGTCTGACCAGAACAAAAAAGGTACTGAGCACTTTACACTTTGAATTTGTAGATTAACAAATCTGAACACTGTCCTAGCAATCCTGGAAATTAAAATTCTCCAGTGTTTGCTTAAAGCTATTTCTGTACTAGTAAATGCAGAGATTGAGATGGGTCTGAGCTCTTTTTTGCTTTGAGTACTAATAGACATTGAGACTTTCTGTCTGACCAGAACAAAAAAGGTACTGAGCACTTTACACTTTGAATTTGTAGATTAACAAATCTGAACACTGTCCTAGCAATCCTGGAAATTAAAATTCTCCAGTGTTTGCTTAAAGCTATTTCTGTACTAGTAAATGCAGAGATTGAGATGTGGTGAATTTCTGCTTGTGTTGCTCAGGAATCTTGACTGCAACAGGAAAATGAATTACTGGTTTTACAGTGGAACCTGTGGTATAAATCATATTAGAAGTGTTCCACAACTTGCAGCATTACTGATGCAGAACTAAGAGGACAGATAATAGACCAAGGCACCTGCAGCCTTAACTTGTTCTCATCATAAATAAACAAAATCCCCCAAACCCAAAATGCCTTTTGTACCCTGTAAGTTTGAATATATTTGGGTTTTTGGAAATGATTTGAACCAAAAGCTGTGAAATGTATTAATTACTGCAGTATTGAAACAGGGTGCAAAGGTTAAGTTGCTTGAATTCTTTCAGTAATTAAATAACTTCACTTTAAGGGAGTTAAAATTCTTTATAACAATCTACATCCATGTGCATAGCATGAAATATCTCAGTGGACAGTACAATCCCCTCTGTTCTTGGTCAAGAGAGATATGTAAGAGAGTTTA
>NW_008657708.1:42376-59420 GCF_000695815.1 Acanthisitta chloris | reverse complement strand
CCTGCCAGGCTTTGTACTTGGCATTCTTTGTCCTGTAAAACCATTTTCTTTCAGATCACCTTTCATTTTTCCATTATCCCCAACGTGGAGATTGCAGGACTTACTTTGGTTTGCTCTCCTTGCCATCCTCCTTTGCAAAGTGAGCAGCTGCTGTGTCACCACATTGCTGCTGCTCCCTGCTCTGGATTCACATATCAAGAGAGATGACAACCTATGTGAAACACTCTTTATATAAAGTCTATTTTAGTATCTGTATGGGCACCTTCTATCTTAGGCTAATGCAGGAGAGGAAGCAAAGGGGTGAGCAGCTCCATGTACAAATAGGTGTTTTCAGTTTTGGCACAGCCTGCAGAGAGTTGCTATTACTAAATATAATTCAGAACTATGGATACCTCAACTTGGTAAATTACTCTTCTCCATCAGTGCCTAACATACAGATCCTTTAGAGCAAGAAAACACATCTTCACCAACCCTAATTTGTGTTCCTGTGCAGTCAGTGGCTTTTACAAAGTTAATATTTTCATCATGGATGCCAAAGATTAATGCAGTGTTTTACCTCCGTTGATTTGGGGGTTGTTTGAGGTTTTTCCCTAAACAATTTAATTTTTTTTTTTCCAATTTTTGTAACCAGACTTGAGAAAATTATCTGATCCAGTACACTTAGCTGTTTTTTGAAATTGCTGTGTTGTCAGGGCTAAGAGTAACACACACACAGAGCAATAACTCCATAGTTAATCCCAGGATTCCTTCAAAACACTGATGTAGGTAGAACTTACTTGAGCACTGTGGTTGTGGCAGTGGTCTCAGGTTCAGACAAGATTAATACAGCATCAATACAGGGGTCACTTTAAGGCTTCACAGGTGAATTTTTACATCAGTATTTCATCAGCTTGAGTGTTTACTATTGCAGCTTTAATCTGTGTAGCTCTGTGTGTTTACTTATTTGTATACTGTGGGGTTTTTTTAACCTACACAGTTCACTAACTTACTCATCTCTTTATTAAGAGGCTTAATACTGTCAGTGACCATCTGTCAGGAGTTTGCTCTGTATAAAACAAGGACTTGGCCAAAGAGTGGCCTTGTACACATTCCTCCTGGATCACTCAGTGACAGTCAGCCTTTCAATGTCTTGCCCAATAACTAGGGAAGGTGCCTCCTCTGGAAATGCTTTGCCTCAAATAATCTCCTATTATTATTATTATTATTTTTCTACTATAAGACACTTTAGGGCTGCAGTTAGTGTGTCATGACCTGCAGCCATGTGGGGTTGATTACTGGGTCAGGTTCACACAGAAGGATTTGTCTCCTCTCTTACAATTCAAATACAGAAGTAAATAACCCCCCAAAGTTCTCTTTGGTTGGTTAGAGTTCACAAAGCTTTCTAGCAATGCATTTCTAGTGTGAGCAGTGCAGAGCCACATGATTCTGTTTGCTTTCTTTGGCAGTAGGGACAGCATTCATCAAAAAAGCATCAGAGAAAATGTATTTTAAGCCCTTACAGGGAGCTGCTCTTCAGTTCAAGACCAGACAAGACTGATTTATCTGTGTGGCTCCTTAGGCTTCTCCATATGCTTTCATTTCAGAGGCTCAGTGATGCAGCAGCATGTTCAGCATGTAACATTTAATGATGACTATATATGTGTGTCTATATTTGTGTGTGTCCTCTGAATAGGCCTTATTTCAAGAAAGCAGAGTTGTTTTTGTTCAAAGATACTGACTCTTACACATACTGATTTTAAAATTATCTTTAGGCTGTGTATGATTTTTTTTCCCCACTTAAAAAAGGGCTGAGCTTGTCGGGGAATTAAATGGAAGACCCAAAACTTTGGTTCATGGTTTGTAACAAAACAAATAGTGTGCAGTGGTTATTGTGTTCTAACAAATGACTGTGTATCAGATGATCCATGGTAACTCTGTGCTTCATTTTAGCAAGTGAAAACATACTTGAGTTTAACTAAACAAATTTTACCAAGAGGAATGTCAACTGGCATGCAGTAAACTCCAGTGAGCCTCATTGATTCATTCATGGTGCCTGCACCAACTTCATGGGCAATAAATACTCTCCTAACTCTCACAGGCACATCCTGTAACCTCACAGTTCAAAACAGATACAAGGGAGGGGAAAGGAGGTGTGTCCAACACCTCTTTGATTACTGCAATGATCTCATGAGGCTATTGAGCATAATTTGGGATTAAAATTAAATACACAACACTCTTGCCCAGTTTTATATACCTTACAAAGACTTTCCAGCAGCAGCATCTGTGTGCCAGAGCAGCTTTTGGAGGTAATTCCTTCCACTGTAACACAGCAAATATGCAGAATAAAGGATTTTTCCTGAAAGAGGAGAAAAAAACAAATCCACCCATCTCTCCCCTTGTCTGAAACATCATGTTGGTGCTTCCCATTACTAGTGCTTGGACCAGAGGTAGCACAGAATACCTGGATTCAAGAGAGCAACACTTCAGCTAGAGTCAGAGTTAACACATCGGAAATTGCTGCAAAAAAAGGGAAGTACATAATAAAATCAGAATTTTGCCTCCGCTACAATTTTTGGTATTTTAAAATGTGCAGCCCAAGTGTCCGAAAAAACAATCCGGGGTTTGTTGGTTTGGTTTTGGTTTGTATTTAAACTGGTTTTCCGGGGTTTGTTGGTTTGGTTTTGGTTTATATTTAAACTGGTTTCCTGGTTGGTTTACAATACTTTCTTTCAGTGTGCTGGGCTGAAAGCAGCAGAAGACACCAGTTGACAGTCAGTTTAATTTGCTGATTCATCTGTTGGAGCTGTGGCATGAGGCCAGGGCTTGGCTCACAGACTGAGAGCTGTGAAGATGCTGGGACTGGAAGGAATGTTGTTAAATTGTTGCTGAGTGCAGGCAGTGAAATTTTTTTCTTTATTTTTAAAGCGATTCTAATTTTGCATTGACAGAAATCCTTCTACCTTGAACTCACAGTCTTTCTTAGAGACCAAACATCAGGAAAAGACAAGGATGGAACAGCTGGATATTAACTAAGTGCTTCTTGCATGGATATCTTGTGCAACCAAAAATGCAGCTCAAATAAGCTTATGTTTCACAGCAATCAAGCAGAGTTTTGGCAAAGGCTTTGCAAATGCTGTCTTTTCCTGGCAGACTTGCAAAACAAACCTGCTGGGTTAAGTAATGAGACTAAAAGGGAAAAAATCCAGGAAATCTTTCCTTGCCAACAAGCAATCTGGAAGAGGGTTAC
This sequence comes from Acanthisitta chloris, assembly GCF_000695815.1. Taxonomy (NCBI): domain Eukaryota; kingdom Metazoa; phylum Chordata; class Aves; order Passeriformes; family Acanthisittidae; genus Acanthisitta; species Acanthisitta chloris. Next base: position 56,194 of record NW_008657708.1, on the reverse strand, counting down.
GGCTGAGGAATTGATAGTTTCTAATTTAAAAGAAAAGTGTTAAGTAGATTTAACTCGTTTTGCCTGAAGTCTGAGGAGAGTTTGGAGCCTCTAATTCAGACACTGTGACTTGGGGAGAGTGTGGATTTTGGGTTGGTTGGTTGGGTTTTATTCAACTGCTAACAATGGAACTAGAAATGGTTTGTGTGAACAGAGCAAATAGGTCACTGCCTTCTGCTTTTTCAGAGAAGTTATTTCAGGAGAGGACGTGCTGTCATCAATGTGTTTTGTATGTAACATCCCTCTTCTTCTCCATAGCTGTAAACACCAGCAAGTATGCTGAAAGTTATAAGATCCAGACATATGCAGAATATGTTGAGAAAAAACATGAAGACAAACAGGCAAAGAGAAAATGTACAGAAGATAGTTGGAAGGAGATGGAGAGAAAGAGGTTAAAAACTCAGTGCACATCTTATGTTTCCCAGAGTCGATACTACTGTGTTAACAGGTGAGACTTCTGCATTGCCAACTTCGTGTTTTTATTGCATTTTCATTAGAAGTCATGCAGTTTTTAGGTAGTTCTTAACTAATGGATGACAGGGTTTTTTTTCCTGTATGTATTTCTTTGCCTATAAATCAGCAGTGGTACATCAGCTGTCACAGGATGATAGGTAAAGGAGCAGAGGGAATTTCATCACTAATGTGATTAGACAAGTTTTTAAATACTGAGATCTTGTGGGCAGGTCCAGTCACAGCTTCTGAGCTTGGTGTAGCAGCACCACTTCTTACAATGAAAACAAAAAAATGACTTTATTCATTTGACACTTCTGAATGGTTTGTGTCATGTGGAAATTCAGCTGTCATCTCTCACCCTTGTACAGGCTGTGTTGGTTTTTGGGTGACTGATAACAGTGCCCATAGAAGACTGAGATCTTGTGGGCAGGTCCAGTCACAGCTTCTGAGCTTGGTGTAGCAGCACCACTTCTTACAATGAAAACAAAAAAATGACTTTATTCATTTGACACTTCTGAATGGTTTGTGTCATGTGGAAATTCAGCTGTCATCTCTCACCCTTGTACAGGCTGTGTTGGTTTTTGGGTGACTGATAACAGTGCCCATAGAAGGGTATAAATGCCCATCTAGTCCTGCTGTTGCTGAAATCATCCTTAGGCTTCAGATGATGGCAAATGATACTTGCATGGATTTAAGCTTTTGGTATAAAACTTGAAAAGGATTTTAGTTCATTATTGAAGGACAAAATGAAGTCAGGACATGCTGCTGTTGGTTCTGGTGCAGTGTGTTGCTGTGTGTATTTTCTGTTCCATTTTTACCCTCTCTCTCTCACATTATTGACAGGTTTTGATATGATGATAACAGAGCTTCTTTCCCAGTCATTGTGTAGCTGTGTGTGTGAAGGGTCTTTCAGTGTTAATATAACTGTCACTGCCATTCTTCCCCCCATTCTCCTGCACTGCCCTAGCAGCTCTACATGAAAATGAGTTTGAGTGCAGTGTGTAAGTTACATTTCTCTAAGGTGGTGTTTTGGTTTGGTTTGGGGGAGTTTTCTTTCTCCTCTTCTTCCCTACCCTGTGGTTAGACAGACCAAAGATGAAGGTCATAAAACCAGTGCTGAGATCTTTCTGCTTTATCCTTCTCGGGAATGTTACAATAACTTCTAGCTCTGATTATCTCCCCGTAAACGTTATCTGTCGTGTAACAAATACACTGAACTTGTTCTGTTCTCACTTACATGACCTTAGGATTTTGCAGGTGTATATTTTGGCTTGCTGTCAAATGTTCATGGCTTTTGTCATGGTGGGAATTCGAAATGTGTTAGAGACATGTTTGATTCAAAAAAACATATGGAGGGACCTGGTGATAAAATCCGTATCAAATGAAGTTAAATTGAGCTATTGTGCTTTGGGAAACTTGGGAGTGCATGCTGTGAGGAGATGAGCAGCTCTAAAGATGCTCCTGGCACTAGCTAAGTTTTAGGTCTATAATTAAGTTGGTATTAAATAATCTGAAAATACTTATCAAACTTTGGGTTTGCTGCAAAGAAATACCAAGTCCTGGTTTTGTTGCTACTAGAGGAAGTGTCTCTTCTCAATGGACATTGGGGTTTGGATACCTCATAGATTCTACAGAGGTGGTAAGAGTGGCAGATGATGATTTGAACTACAGACAACTTGTCCTTTAACATACACTTTGGAAGGCAGTAAGTGCAGAGAGGTGATTTGGTGCTGTCTGGTGAAGGTGTTTAAGGACTGCCAGAAATGTATCATCTGCAAAATGGCTGAGTAAAATTTTCAGTGAATTCTTTCATTAAATGTTTTACACACCCCAATGAGTTGTTTGCCTAAGCACTTAATCTCCTTGAAATTTTTCAATAGATTTTTTTCTAGCCAGTGTTATAAAATTCCACAAGAAGGAACTTTTTTTGTCTTTAGATCAACACTGATAGCCTTGGATAGCAGCCTTCATTTTCTTGAGACATCTTCTTTTATAACTGATGTTGCTTGAATTTTTGTTCTCTTTTTATTCCATGAATAAAGTGATTTGGTTCTGTCCCAAATTCCATTTCATGCAGGACTTTTGACATATTTTTCTGAATTTTATTTTTATTTGTTCCTTGTCTGATTGTATTAATCTGTGAACTAGTCTTTAGTAAATGTTTCTTCTGGAGTATAATCTGATTAGATTTAACATGGCAATGCAAACCAGAGAGTCTTTCATTTCACTCAAGATGAACTTTTAGTTTCCAGACAAAGGTATGGCAAAAAGATGGATGTTTTTATCCATTATATATAACAATTTTAATATTAACTATAATAAGTGAACATAATATTTATATCAAGCAATCAGGACAAATCTACATGTGCATATATATGTGTATCTTTGTCCAGATTGCTGCAAGTCCTATCCAGTTGAGCACTCAGTACTGTGATATATCTAGCAGCTGATCTCTTATAATAGCTTCATGTTACTACATCCTTTATTTATTTATTATTTAGTAAGCTTTGCTGCCTCAGTTCCTGCCAAGGAGCACAGCTGCAGAGTAGCTGTTCCTCTCCTCAGTGACAATATGTCCTGGTTACTTTTTCATTCAGCAGTGAAGTTGTTGGTTATTTCATGTGAGGAACTTTTGTCTTAAATTGACAGATTGGTAAGTGTATAACAAAGGTTCTTTAATTCCTGTATGGCTGAATATAAATAGTAGTCCCATATTGTAGAGGAAGTACAGAAAATACAGCATTAATAGCAGTCACAAGGTAAAATCACTTACCATGAATCTATATCATGGACTCACAGAATTTAGGGGTTGGAATGGACCTTACAGATCATCCAGCCCCAACCCCCTGCCCTGGGGTTATATGTTAAATACTGTATTGTCATAATTATTTTCCCACCTGTTGCTCCTCTTCCACTTGCTCATCCTTCCAGATTAATGACCACAGTACTAGTTGGATTGCTGCTCTTTAGTATTTGAAATGGCATCACAAAGTCCATGGACAGTTTAATGAGGTGGAGTCTGTGCTCCTTCTCACAGTACAGTGATGTGCAAGACCTCCACATCCTCTTGATTGTGTTTGCTCCTAGTGTTGCTAATCACACTGCTGGAACTGAACAAAGACTCTTTGTTGGTTAGGGTTGTACTTAACATGAATAGAAATCAAGGATAATATGTAGACTTTCTACCACCTCCCTGCAGTGGCATTGACCTCCCTCTGGTTTGCCTGTGTGCTGGGATTCAGCCAGGTCAGGAAAAGGGAGAGGTTGGGGAAGAAGGAGTAGAAGAAACTGCTGTCAGTGGAGAGAACTGGAATTCCACCTGTATTGTGGTCATTAAGCAGATTGGCTTTTAGCAAAGCAAATAGACTTTTCTTGACTTGGGATTTTTGGTGTCCCCCTGCTTTTGCCTGTTTTGGAGTATTCAGGTATGTAGGAGAAACAATTCTGTCCTTTTTGGCTTCCATCTCTTTACTGGTGGTAGTTGTGGTGTGACTCGAAATGATGATGGGTAAGAACAATTCGTGCAGGAAGATCTTGTGTGTGAATGTTTGGAGGTAAAGCCAATTATTCATCAGAGTAAATGGTGTTTGTGCTCCTAAAGTGGAAGTAAGAGCATGAGATGTAATCGTGTGTTTCATGTTTGTTTATTGCCTTTGGACATCCCAGAAAGAGTCTGTTTCAAATTGCAAAATGTTCAGCTGAAAAAATTCCATTTCAAAGCCAAAATTTACTGCCAGATTGAACAGTCCTTCTAGAGCTGAAACCTCACTGAAACACCATAAGTCCCTGCTGTTGATTAGAAGCAAAAAATACCTTGTAAAGCTTTAGTTTATGACTTAACCTTAATTTTTATTTCAATCACAGAACAGAACTTGGCTTAGCTGCATGCAGCCAAGTTTAGTGGTTCTTAATCAAAACCTAAAGCCTTGTAAGTCTAAAACTACCTTTTTTTTTTCATTGGTTGTTCTAAAAGCACATTAAATTAAATATTGAAGTAGCTGATAGTCACATATGTAGAAGTTTGTAATGGGAACTTTTTTAATTAGCCCCTTTGCCTCTGCTTTCTTTCTTAGGCTCATCCTGATTTGATTTTAATATTGTCTTTTGTCTTTCAAGGAGATTTAACAATAGCATTGGAGTGGAACAAAAACCTGTGCAGTGTTATTTTGATGTTTGCTGGGTGAAGTGAAGCTCTAAGTTCAGACTGAGTTAGGCTTCAGTCAGATCCTGCTAATGAAATGAGTGTGTAATTTTTTTGTGCTTTCTACTTTCCCTGCACCTTGGCTAACAGGACTCTTCACTTTCAAGCCAGTTGGAAAGTTTATTATATGGAGCTCGATGGTTTTCTTTGCCTTGATGTAATAGAAATGCTATTAAAACTCTGTAATTCCAAGGGAGAGGATGAAATCAGCATGTTCTTGACTTTTTCATGCTCATCTTTCTGCTGTGTTCCAGTTTTACAGGTACCAGCACAGTGGGAAAGAGAAGCATGAGTCCCATTGAGGAAGAAACTGGTTCTGATGACATGGAGGAAGGAGAAGGCCAAGATCCAGAATATGATCAGACAGACTCCTGTGCAGAGTCTCTTCCAGATCGTAAGAAGAGAGCCAAAAAGTTGAAAAAGATGAAGACAGAAGAAGTTCCAGCAGGTAAGGGCAATGTTCATGCATGTGGCTTTCTGTTCTGTTTGAAACTGCCCTAGACCTGAACAGAATTGAAGTTGTTTTCCTGAAGGTCTTTGCTTCTAGCTGTGAGTTACTCCATTAGATTCAAAGGGCTTGAAACTGAAGACTGAATCATACAAAAACTGTTAAAAGTCAAAAAGCAAAAAAAAATCCACCCAAAACCAAAAAACCCCAGCCAAAACTCCACCTGAGACCAACCAAATGAAGCAGAATGTAGTTGATTTCTTACTTGCTTACTTTCTTACTTACAATAAAGCTCTTTGAATATAGCTACTCCTAATTTTTTTTTAATGTGACTTTCTAGTTGAAGTTACTCAATGTGTTGTGCATATTGCAAGCAAAATTGAAGGTACACTTCAGGTTTTTCCAGTAGATTTCCCTGCTAATCCTATACTTTATCACTTTATCATGCTTGTTGAAGCATGAGGAGTGTCACTCAGGAGATGCAGATTTTGAGAACGAGAGGAAATAGTTTTTTCTTGTAAAAGTGTCAAATTCTGAATTTGCCCAAGGGATCATTTTTTTCCCCTCTGTTATGTATTTTAGAAGTTTTCCCAATGTAATGCTTGAAAAAATCATTAGTGTTACTATTACGACCTGTAAATGCAAATAATATTTTCCTGGTTGGTTGTATGCATTGGTATCTGCAGTGTTCTGTGTGGTGTTTGTAACCAGAGCCTTTATTGGGCTTTGTTTGGTTGAAGACTTTTCACAAGGGTTGATGTAAGGGTTGGTGTTCTCAGATTTTAATACCTACACGATATTTTTAGCCAAAATACTTGGAACTGAATGTCTGACTAAGTCCAGGCAAGTGTTTCTGTATTCCAAGGATCAACCTCAGGGTCTGTATTTGGCATTATGGAAATGTGCATTATTGGTGTTGGTGTGATTCATCTTCATTCTCCAATTAATTTGGGCTGGAAAGATTCTTCACTGTCTTAACTGCCTTAAACAAGAGTAACTACAAGTGCACTTGGGAAAACTGTAATTTAACTTTATCAACCCAGTTATTGCAAACCTTAAAATACAATATTTACCATTTGGGTAAGAAACCTGTTATGAACCTTTTTTTTTTTTTATTTTTAAGTGCCTATTCATAAACAATCTCTTGGTTTCTCTGTGTAAACATTGACTTGCCAGTAATGTATCTAGAGCCTTTCTCTGCAGGAGAAAATGTGTCATGAAATGCTCTGAAAGAACAACAAAACTTCTAGCTGTAATTTCTGTTCCATGCCTCTGTCTTTCAGGAAGCCTCACAACTAGCTCCTCTGGAATTTTTGAAGTCCCTGAAACATGGTAGGAAACAACTGCCTTAACAACTGAAGTTGGTTGAAAGCAGTTGAGAGAACCCACCTCTTGGAAGCCATACTTTATTGAAATAAAGTGGTGTTAACAAAGCAGTTTGTGTCCTGAAAAATCAGTTTAATTACTTTAAACTGTTTCTCGAACAATCACTGTTGATTTTACTTGTTGTGTATATTAACTAGTAGAAGACTCGTTGCTCCTGTGAAATCCTTCCCTTGCTGTTGTAACTGATGTTAGAGTTAAGCAAGACTAAATGTCCTCGGTCACCTCCTTTGGCTGTGAGCTGTGCAGGCAGAACTGGCACTCCATGACTTTCTGTGCTCGAGGGGAGTGAGCACACCTCTCCCAAGGTTTAGCTGTTTTCCAGGCAGTGTCACTTTGCTGTCAGCAGTCTGCACACAGGTAGAACTGCAGTTCCACACGTTGCTTTCTACCAGTTACCTTACCTGGATATACTGTTCTGTTTTCTCTTCTGTATCCTCCACCCCCTGTACAGCCACTGTTCCTCTACATACCAACTTCACACATCCCTTACCCTTCAAAAAACTCTTACTTAAAAGTTTCTCAGACTAATTTCCTGGTGGGAGAAAGTTTTCCTTTGTTTTCACATCTGTTGCTGTTTTCTCTTCTAAGTCCTGATGTGTTTCTTGCCTCCTCCTTCCCCAGCTCGTGGGGCTTTTGTAAAATGTTTTTTGGTACCTGTGATAAACCTGCTAACTGCACCAGCCCCTTATTTGTTTAAAAAAAGGATTTGCATTGGTAGATTTCAGAAAATGTTTGATATTTAACTTTTTTGTATCATGGAAATAAAACCAAAATATGTATTTCCATAAAATGAAAATTAAAGACATTTTCTTAGGAATTGGGTTTGGTTTTATTTATTAGCTTCTGAAAAGTTTTTAGTGAACTCCTCTCTGGTTTTTCTTCTTCATAATGTAAGATTTTTTTTCCTCAGCTTGTGACTTGCAGACCCTTTTGGACCATGAACTACATTCAAGATATTTGTGAAACGTAACCAAGAAAAGCAAACCTATTGTCATAAGGTTTAAATCACTATCTGTTTCCCTTGGAGGGGTGAAAACAAAGAGTTCTCCAAATCAGCAAGTTGAAAACCATTGCAGTGGAAGAGTGGAATATTGAGAAGGCTTGATCAGATTGTATTTACATTGCAGTGGGATCCACTGTCATTTAAACAGTGCAATAACCTGTTTGAAGGTATGCCAGAATCCATGGGGTTTTAAATGGTTGTGAACTCGCATTGCAAAGGGAAAAAATCATTTTTAAATGTTTGATTTCTAACCTTGGATCACTCCCAGAAGTAATATAATTAAGTTGTTTTTTTAATAGGAGCCATATCATCACATTCTCACACTAAAATGTGGGAAAGAAAACTGTTAGTAGTGATGCAAGGGAAATTTAGTAACTCAACTCTTCTGCTATCAAGGGTCCAGATGCTTTTCTTCCCCAAGACTCATGACCTTAGGACAAAATACTTAAATCACTTTTGAGTATGCAAACCAACTGCAAATTTAGTTCTCACAATATATGCCATACCTAGTAAAAGCTGTATAAAAGTACTGATTCCTTATGGAGATGACTCAGGTAATTCATATGATGTTCTATCCAAATGTTGGGAGTGTTACTAACTGTATATCCTAAAGAACTGGCATAACATGATTTGGGAGGGAGCTTAGAGTCATGGGCACAAAGGGATACAAACCATTTGAAGGGGTTGGCAGAAGAGCAGGTTCAGAGCCCAGGAAGGCTCTGCTGAGGAGACAGATGTCATAGAGAATCCACCTGGGGTCTGTGTCCTGAGGCCACTAGGATCTTGTGGTACTGACTTCACTCCCAGCAACACTTAGATACCTGCAGGGAAAATACCACTCTTAATTGCATTACAATTCCTTAAACTCATCTCTTCAGAGTAGGCCATGTAGATACTTCTCTAAAGTTAATAGATATACCTACAATTTCTCCCCTCTTCCCCTCCTGAATTGTCATTTTGAGGAGCTGCTTGCTATTTATCTCTGTCTGTAATTAATACTGCTAAAGAAAATAGTTCTCTTCCCTTTCCTAGTCCTTATGTGTGTTTGATTTTACCAATTAACACCTGGGTAGGCCACAAAAACGTGCTGGATGTGGGGATAGTATGAGAAATGCTCTGAGTTTGGGTGAACACATGCCAGAGGTCAGTGGCAGGCAATGTCCTAAGCAGGACTTGGCCCCACTGGTACCTCATTATTCTGTGGGGTTTGGTACACTTCCCTGTGCTTTGAATGAAGTCATTAATTCTAGAAGGGAAAGAATGCAGCTTCTTAAATTAGATCCACATTTGTTTCAGAATGTATGTTTCAAATATGTGCATAGAACTCGTGTTTGAGCAGCCAAGCTGTCATCACTAGTGCTGATGGCTCTGGAGGCTCCTGGATCCTGACTCCAGAGCTCACAGAACCACACAGTGACCTGAGCTGGAAGGGACCCACGGGAAGCAACGAGTCCAACTCCTTCAAGGAAGCAAGGAATTTTCCTTGAGAAAGCTTTTGTGAGTAGTGTTGAGGGAAAAGAGGAGCCCTGGGGAGCAAAGGTGTGAGCACTGCCTGAGGAACTGATGTGGAGGAGCATGAGAGAGTCACCTCAGCAGCAGTGAGTGAGGTGAGCTGAGACCCTGCCCGAGCTGAGGGCCAGGCCAGGGTCACTGGTGAGCTTTTATCTGTGGTAATTGAGTTGTCAGAAGTACAGATTTAGAGCCCAGGAAGTCTCTGCTTGATGTAGTCTTGAGAGCACATCAGAGAGCACATTAAAACTATGCAGTAAGAGCTTTGGAGTGAACCTCAAGCATTTAGGGGTGAGAAGGGCTAACCTGGGTTGGGATGTGCAGGATTGCAGCACAGGGTGCAGCAAGTTGGTGGGAAACAAGAAATAGGGAGGTAAAGGTATTTGTGTGGTGTAGGCTAAGGGGGGAGTGTGAGTGTCCCTAAATCATGGATTTGAACAGGGATAGGCAGGAGAATGAAGGCTAAGAGGGAATGAGGTGTCCCCTGTAAAATTAAGATTACTGGGAGTGCAGCAGGCTGGGATTGCTCTCAGGTTTGAGCTTATGGTTTGGAGCAATAAAGCTAAAGGTTTCAGATGGTTTAGGTGGAGGACAAAATGTAACTGTCAATCTTGTGATAAAACCAAGAGAAAGAATGCTAAAACTTGTGGTGGTTGTGGAGAAAAGTCAGTGTTGTAACTCAGGTCTCTCTTCAAACCTTGGAGCTCTGTCACAGTGCCCAGAACATGTCTGGGACCCTGGATGTGTTCTCTGTAAATCAGGAGGAACATCATGCAGACAAGAATGTCCTCTGCAGTTCAGCTTCAGAGCACACACAAGAAGACTCCTGATAATCCAAAATTCTTGGCTTCTGAAGTGTTGAGCCTATTGCCAGCTGACCAGATGTGTACATTGAAAAAGGTTCCTCGAGTTACTCCCCAGTACACTTAGTAAATGAGTAAACACTTGGCTTGTATGGACTGTACTGCTGGAGCTTTAAGCTCACACTAAACACTCCACGTGTGCTTTGCAGAAATTCTGCCACATGTTCACAGGGGGAGAAGTGATAGATGGTGGGTCAGGCTGAGGTTTGTAGGGTCAGTGTATTCATAATTAGGATATTCTTTTTGTTTTAATAGGTATGCAGGAAGCTCCTTTAGAAAATACCCTTTTTATTGTGTTTGTACCTCTGCACAGTCTGTTGTAGAGAAAGTTCTGTCTATTCCCAGAGTGACCTGTGCAGTGTGACTGGTATTAGTCTGTGGCTCAGTGTGGGAAATTTGGAGGTTGTGGCTGTGCCAAAAACAGTTGCACCCTAATCTGAGATCTGTTTTCAGCTCATCAAATGACTGAAGTATTAAAGCTGATTTCCTCAAAAACAGGTTCTGATGTTACCAATTCCTTATATAAACCTCGAGGAACTTTGCAGTGTTCCTGTGGTAAGAGGAGCCATTTTGTTTGATTCTAAAAATGTATTTTAAATTATACCTTGAATATCTTTAACTTTTTCAAATGGGGTTTTAAACTTAGACTGTTCAAGGATGTCTGAACAGGAGTGTTTGTTATGACAGGCTGAGGGAGTTGGAGCTGTTCAGCCTGGAGAAGATTATGTGGAGACCTCAGAGCAACTTTTCAATATCTGAAGGGGCTACAAGGAGCTGGAGAGGGACTCTGTGTTTCTGTGGTTTGTTTGTTTGGTGGTGGGGTATTTTGTTGGATTTTTTCAGTAGAAATTAGATTATTTTATGGTGCTTCTGACTCTTCAAAAATAAGTCTGCCCCAAGCATGTGCAGGATGCATGTGTCTAACTGTCATTTAAAACTTTTATGTTAGGGGAATTTGCTTGTCAGATTTGCAGTAAATAAATGATCCATATTTGCTAACAGTTCCACAGTAATTTAAAGCTGACCCTTCCTCTTGTTTGGCAAAGTTCTCCACCTCTACCTTTCCTTTTAACCTGCTCATATGCTGGGTTTCATTTTAGTTAGAATATTTTTCATGTCCTGTTGAGAAGCTGCCAGTGATCATTAGAAACTTTTTACTGCAGTGGTGTAGATGTGCTGAAAGTGGAAACAACAGCTTCGTTGTCTGTTCCTGTGATGAGCAGGTTGTTTTCCAGGATAAATGCAGTGTTGCAAAGATGATTTGCCAAAGAATTTCACCCCAGTATCACTGGACTCTCTCCCCTGAGCTCTTTAAGGGATGGTTACTCAAACAGGTTGGAGAATGGTTGTGGTGGTATGAACTGATTAGTCTGTTAAGAAGTTAATGGGAAGTGTTTGTACTGGCAAATTTTAGGAGGTAAATGAGGTGTTGCTTGAAATGTTTAACATTCCATTCTCCTAGAACAGATCACTCTGGTTTTTGTATTTCAATCAGGTTTCTTAATTGAAGTAAATTCTACTTGTCTCCTAGGGGCTGCAGCTCTAAAGGGCTTATACATCTTAATAATAATTTCTAGTGAGCATTTGCAGTTATGCACAGAGGAGTTTTTGAGGCACCTTTGGTTTCCATTATGTCCAAGAATGGGAATTTAACATCTAATTCTTTATCTAACATGAAATTTGGGGTGAGGATGTGTCTAAAGTAAAATGGAGATCTCTTGTTTAGCACCCTTTGTCTTTTTCTGCCTTTTTTATTCTGAGGAAAGAGCTAGAAAAATTAGACTAAATATAAACTAAATATAAACCAGTATTTTAGACTAATAGTTTTAACAAATACTACTCTGAAAGACATTTTCAAACACTTGTGATGACAGTAGTAATATGCTGATTATTAGTACTAGCTCCTACTAAAGTCTTAATTTTATGTAGTTGATCTTGAAAAAGTTTATAGTAGCAGCTATACAAACTTGAAGAAACTGTTGAGTTTATAAAAAGGCTAAAGAATTGAGTGATACTCCATTTGATGCATTTCCTTACTAGTAGCACTCCAAAGTTAGCAGGTGGAGCTACTTTTTCACCTTGGAAGTAACCTGTAAAAGACATATTTCTGAAATTACTACTCTAACATATATGTGTCTAATAAACAACAGGAAAATGTAGCATTTCTTGAGGAAATTGCACTTTTTTCATGGCAAAAAAAGGCTTTGGTATTATGAGAGGATTCCCAGTTACAGTCTGAAAATTCTCAAGGACTTGCTGAATGCACAGACTCAGGTCTGTGTTTGAGAAGAGAACTTGCCTGGTTTCTTTTTGTGTGGATGATGTGCAATCTCAGGGTCTGTATGCCATGAGCAAGAGCTGGAAGCTCTTCTGCACATGTTTTGAAAAGCAGGTTTTCTTCCTCTGCCTTGCCAAAAAGCACACTCAGCCTGGTGTCTGTTAGTGGAACAGAAGGTTTTCAGTCAGTAAATGCTTTTCAATCTAGTGTGGATGTTTCCTCAGTTTAAAGAAGGAATTTGGAAGGTTCTGTGTTTTGCTTCTACAGGAGTTCAGATGAGACAGAGTTGTGATAGGTTCTGAGCTGCAGTTTCTAAAATAAAGGCACTTCCCTGCTGTGTTCCTTTCCATGCCTATTGCAGCAGTTTATGCAGTGCACACCAAATCTAGCAGTGCCTACCACGTTCTCATGTATTTCCATTTTCAAAGTGCTCACTTTCATTAAATAAACCAGTTTCTTGTTCCTTAATACTTCCCTGCAAAACAAACACACATGTAAACACAGCTGTGCTCCTGCACTTGGAGCTCCTTGAAAAGGGTTTAATGTTTACACCACATACAGTTTTACTTGGGTGTGTTTTACCTTTGTATTTAGGAATAAATTACTGGGATAAAATTACTGCTGTGCATTGAACATAGAGTATGATTTCAAACAGAGTCATGCAGTTTAAGGTAGATTTGTGAGCTCTAATCAGTATGTTGAGCTCCATTACTTGTTTTGGCAAATAGGATTCAGGTTGTTTCTCTCAGCAAGAACTGAAATTAGTGTTGTGTTGGCAGTTGCAGTCTCTGCACCTCTCAGGGGCTGTTTGTGACTGGGACAGTCTGTGGAATGGATAGAGCACTCCCTTTCCACATGCAGAATATTTATGTGAAACAACATAACTGAATGAGGGCTGGAGGCACTGACAAACAGCCCATGGAACAGCCTGACAACAGTACAGTGTCAAATGGGATAAAAGCTAGAGAAAAGTGGAAGAGTTTTTTCCTTAGAGGCTGAAGAGCTAACCCAAACCCTAAAAAATCCTAAAACTACTGAAAGAAAATGGAGAAAGATAATCAGTAAAGTTAATTAGTTGTTAAACTTTGGAGTATGGCTTCATTGAATGTTTCTTAAACAGAGCTGAGAAGTCGTGTGCCAGTCAGACCTTGTGCTGGCATTTCAGGGCTGCCCTTGGACAAATGTGACCCAAGATTGAGGAAAGAAAATTGGGTTTGTGTTTTATTGGATAACATGCAGCTATGCTCATGCTGCCTGCAAGTGTTGAGGACTCAGCTGGACCACAGAATGTAGATGTTTCACACTGGAGCAGATTTTTGTGTGTCTTGCCCTTGTTAGGGGCAGTTCATCCACAGCCACTGCCACTTCCTCGAGCTGTTTACATTGCATGTAAAAGTCTAACAAGCTCTGAGGTTAATACTTATTTCCCACAGCTCTGTTAAGTGCCAATACTGTGGGATTTATATCACAAATCTTGATGAAGTATCTACTTTTTTTTATGCTAGCAAACAAGATGCAAACATTTAGTCAGATTGGAAGAGGAAAGAACTTAATTATTTGTGTTATACAAATTCCTTTCCTTGCTTCTCTGTATGTTCTTAATAAGCAACTTTGCATCTCATTTAATCATTAATTTGG
>NW_008657708.1:19806-42346 GCF_000695815.1 Acanthisitta chloris | reverse complement strand
TTCCTGCTAGGTTTGCTAATCGTATGTGTCTGAGACAGCTGGAAGATTCTATATATACTCTATTTTTTTCAGTTTTCTGCTTAATTTTTCAGTTTATAGATAATTACTGAGAGTGTTAGCAGATTTTACTGAGGGAGACTTCACTACAACAAGACATGTTTGTCTTTGCAGTCTTCATTGAAGAGAATGTTCAGTTTCTCTTCCATTCTGATCTGGGGGGGCTTGAGTGTATTGCAAGGCACATTCTAAAAATAAAATAGGAAAATGTGTTTTCTAGCTCTAAATGTGTGTGATGTGTCTGTGAAATGCTCAGGAAGAGTAAGGCCAAGCATTGGCATCTCAATACTGTGGGAAACAGAACAGACTCAGTGATCTTTTTGGCCTATAAACCTGACTAAGTTACATTTGCTAACAGTCCAACTGTAGAAACTTCTGAGAAAAAGCATCAGGAAACTGACACTCCTTTAGTATTCTGAGTAACCTAAGTGCTAGCTAACTCATGTTCAGCAAACTTAGGGTTTTGTCTTTTCCTTAATGCTGAAACATATTTGCATTTCAGACAGGTTTGGAGTCTGGCAAAAAGGTCAGATGATTTTCAAGTTTCCTCTAAGGAGGGAGGGGTGAGTTGCTTGCCAAGTTTAATGTAGTCTAACCTAGAAAAACAAAAAGTAAAAATGTTTACTGTGGTGAAATGTAAATACAAGGACTTGTAGGAGAGGAGAAGAATTTGCAGGACTCCTGTGTCACCTTTTACATTTTTTTCCATGGCTGCTCTTGCTCTGTGTATTCTGAACCTAACAGACATCAATGTTTACTCCATAGATTAGGAGAACCTTACTAAGATCTATCCACATCCAGACTAAAAAAAAATCATGACTCTGGATTTTCAAAGCTTGTAGGTTAAGCAGCACAGAGTTGTTATTACAGATGACAAACTGAGAGTGTTGCCATGTCCCAGAGGGTTTTTTTTCTGTGGGATAGAAATCAGTGTGAATGATCCTAAGAGAAAATCTGAACTGTGCCACTGATCCCTCTGGGTGGGTGGATCCATTTAGCAGGCTCTGGCTGGCTCTTAGGTAACTGCAATTAGGCCTGGAAACTGGAATGGAAAAAATGGGTAATATAAATAACTTAAAGCATCCATAATCAGAGATACATAGTATCTGCTTAATAATAAAGCCAAGGCAGGGATTTAACAACCCTTATAAAATTCCAAATATCCAAACAGAAGAATAACTGGAGAATTGACATAGTTGAGTTGAAAATCTTGAGTGCTTTGCTTATGTTTCATTAGAAGAAGGTAATGGCTTAGTGATTGAATAATGTTATGCCACATTCAAAAGCACAGGCTCCCACTCCCCCTTCATTTCCTGAAGTCTGAGCCCTGTTTAAATCACTGCAGAGCTGCTTGGCACTTGGTCACATTCAGACATGCCAGTTCATGCACTGCTCTGTGATCCAGCTCACTCTCACGTGGCTGCAACTGTCTCACACCTTTCATGCTCTGAAAGGCTTTGGTTCCTCTGAGTTGACTGGAGCCACAAATGCAAGGCTTGGAGTTTGAGCAGCTGCACAAGTTCCCTTGTACAGCACCCAATTCTCATGCCATACGTGCTGCTGAATATTATATTCCACAGAATCCTGAACTTGGAAGCTGCAGAGCTGCTAGAAATCATTTGTCTGGAACTAAAGCAATTCTTCATAGAGTGATTTGTGTTCCACCCTGGGATGTTTATCACACTGAAATTCATGGTTGGTGGGAATCTGCAAACATTTTGATCTGTGTTTTTATATGTACTTACTTCAGATTTTGTATTCACAGATGTGAATAATGACTTTTTCTTCTCCTTTAGTTCCTTTGCATTTCCAGTGCTCTGCAGAGGATTGTAGAGCAGCATGCAGCTTAGCCAGAACACTTCACAATTGTATTTTCAAACTTAGTGTGGAATAAGATTTAAGGAATTCCTTACTTGCCTTCCCAATTCTTTTAATTTTTGCAACACAGTCTCATTGTCAAATCTTTGATTATTAGAACTATAAGGAGCTGTGGCTGGGAGACTCAGCATTGATTTATGTAGGATTGGGCAGTGCCTAGAGGCAAGCTCAGCTGCTTAAACCTCTGTAGATTTAAAGTGTTTGGTAAATGTGAATTTAATGTCGTATTTAGCTAAAGTTTCTAGTTGAGCAGAGTTCTTCAGGGAACCTGTGGAGATTTACAGCATTATAAGGGGAAGCAGTACAGTGTTTCCTAGTTTTGTTAGCTCTATATAGAGTAATTGCTCTAGCAATTTTAGTGGCTTTACTTTCAGTTTGCCATAAAATCATATCACAAAGAATTGCACATTTTTCCAACATAATAAACAAAAGAAAATTTAATATTTTGCTAGATCCCAGGGCTAGAATAACTCCAGCACTTAATCTGATGGTTATTGTAGGGCTTTTTTTAATGCTGCAAAGCTACTGGAGGATGCTCTACTTAACTTATGTTTCATTAGTCTAATGTAAGTGTGTTCTGTTGTCTGGCTTTGTTCTGTTATTCTTCCCCTTAAGAGCCACCTAAAAGGCACAGCCACTGAAATGCTAAAAATGAGGATGAATGACACATTGTAAGGAAAGAGGCTCAATGCCAAATTCCACACATTTACACTGCCAACATTTATCCACAATGTTGGCAAAGTGGAGAAACACTTCTGAGCTGCTCTGTTATTTATGAGACAGATAACTTCTTTTTTTCCTGGTAGGACAGTGCTGAATAATCTGAGTTTTGTCAATGTCAGTTTAGCCACCAGGCCTTAGGGTGACATTGGGCAACACACTTTAACCCACGGGTGTCTCTCGTTGCTCCATCTGTGATTTAGAGGTAGTGGTTATGGATCTGATGTTAGTACTTAGAGAGTCAGTTAAAGTCCAGGAGTATATTTTATTTTTATGTGAGGCATGATTGCATAGGAGAAGAATCATTACTTATATGAATTTAATACTTTTTTACTCAGAATGATGTGAAATTTGTCCATGAAAGCAATACATGGTGAATGAGCTGGTTTTACATCTCTTAGAAAGTGTTTGACAGGATCAGGTATGACAGTTTCCTTCGGTTTCATTTGACAGATATGGCCATACACACTTAGAGATATTCTGCCTCATTTGTCTCTCTGAAGTCATTCCAGGATGTGTCTGTACTGTGAAACACCACGTTCTTGTGTCTTGGACCTTTCCCCTCCCCTCTGTCTCCCCAGTGTTTTCACTAAACTGCATTATTTGGTGTTCTAATTACATATATAGGGATTGTGTTCTGTTAGTCTTAGTTTATGCAATGGTGTCCACCCCTGCCTCCCCCCTCCTTGTCCTGAAGAGACCTGTGGTGCAGCTTTTCCTGGCATTGTAAACTCCCAGCAGAGAGCATGAAGTTAGAAATGTCTGTTCATTCGGTGGCAATGTTCCTTTGAACAACCTGTGCTAAGTGTTTGTGCATTGGGAAGTTAATTGCTGTGTAAGAGATTTCCTACAGAAGTTCATTCTGAGCAGTTGCCTTGGGCAAAAAACCACAAATCCTTACTTTTTGAGATGTCTTCACAACAGTGGGCAGTGAAAGCACATTGGAGGGCAAGCAGATAAATATTCACTGTAAACTCAACCTGTGTAATTACACTGCTACACAAAAGCTGGTTCCTTGTGCAACCTGAGTACAGGAATTATCCAGCTGGGAAGAGACAGGGGAAATGAAATAGAACAGCATTAAGAATAGCTCTTCTTCAAAACTATAGTCCAGGTTTTGTTGGTTGGAGTGTGTGTTGGTGTAGGAGAGGAGGTCTGTGGGGCAACATAGCCTTTTTATCTTGGTATTTGTAGGAAAAGGCATTAGGATTTTTAAATTCCTTGAATAAATATGCAAAAATACTTTCCAGTGACATTTCATATCTGCTGAAGTTCTCTTCAAATATTTTTCTGGAATAGCTTAAGCATCATGTAAGCACAGAGGGAAAGGTTTATCCTGTTTTATGTGGTCAGTGCTGTTTGACATACTTATTTCTTTCAGATCATATCTAGTGGATTCAGTCTCCCATAACAGCCAGACCAGGTCCAAGCCACTTGTTTGTAATGCTCTGATTGCATTAAAAACAGGGGTAAGTTGAATTTGGGGATTGGTTGTTTCTTTTAATTATCTAATTTGCCCCCTGTATTTGCTTTTGAGTTTGTGTGGAACAGAATCAATGCTTCAGTTTATTTTTTATAGAGTCATAGAATTTAGTGGTTGGAATGGACCTGAGAGATCATCCAGCCCCAACCCCTGCCCTGGGCAGGGACACCTCCTCACTGATCAGGTTGCTCAAGGCTCATCCAGCCTGGATTGAACATCACCAGGGTTGGGGCAGCCACCACATCCCTGGGCAATGTGCCAGTGTCTCACCACCCTTAGAGCAAAAAACTTTTTCCTCACATTCAACCTAGACTTTCCCTCCTTCAGTTTGAACCCATCACCCCTTGTCCTATCACTGCAGTTCCTAACACAGAGTCCCTCTCCAGCTCCTTGTAGAGTCTTCAGATATTGAGAAGTTGTTCTGAGGTCTCCACACAGTCTGATCTTCTCCAGGCTGAACAGCCCCAACTCCCTCAGTCTGTCCTCATATAGGGGAGATGCTCCAGTGCTCTTAGCAACTTGGTGGCCTCCTCTGGACTTGCTCCAACAGTTCCACATCCTTCTTACATTGAGGACACCAGAACTGTGTGCAGTGTTCCAGGTGGGTCTCAGGAGAGCAGAGCAGAGGGGCAGAATTGCTGCCCACACTGCTGTGGATGCAGCCCATTGGTTTCTGGGCTGAGCTCACACTGCAGCTCAGGGTAAGTTTCTCACCCACAGTCACTCCCAAGTCTCTCTCCTCACTGCTGGTTTCAATTCCTTCCCCTCCCAACCTGTAGCTGTGCCTGGGATTGCCATGGCCCAGATGTAGGACCTTGCACTTCATTTTCTTAAACTCCATGAGATTTTCATTGTTGTACCTCTCAAGCCTGTCAAGGTCCCTCTGGATGTCCCATCCCTTCCCTCCAGCTGTGACCACTGACCCCTGAGGGACACCTCACTGACCACGAGGACACTGAGCCATTGGCCACAATTCTTTGCATGTGACAAATGTCAACTGCCATTTGCACTCTCTTTGCATTCTCACACTTCTATTTTTTAATGAAAATTTTAACATTCATTTCACTTGGAAGATTTTCTTAAAAGTTTCAACAAAGTCTTTGTTTTGTTTTCCAATACAGTGTTTTCTCTTTGCTTTATTTGGACTTATTAGGACTTGTAATCAAAAGGTAAAGATTTTTTTTTTTAAAGGTCATGTACATTCTGCCAACTAGGAGTATTGTTGGTGAGCCAGATATCTCCAGGAGAAGGCTTATGAAGGTGGTTTGGAAGTGTCTGGGGTTTCAAAACTGCACAGTGTAGAAACTCATAAAATGCATTATTTATGTGGAGAGAACTCTTTGAGTCTAGAGAAAAAGTCTCTGGGGCTCAGAAAGAAAGGTAGCAAACTCTGAAAAATATTTTGAAATTGCTCAGGGTCTAATTCTTCATGTATTAGATGCATTGCCTGAGAAGTGCACTATTCAGCTCTGCAACAGAAGTACCTCAAGCAAGTCATTACTAGAGCTTAGTTTGGTCCAAAATAATTTAGCAAAATTGAGCAGACGTAAATCACTTATACTTTTTTTTTAATGTACAGTGTAAATTTTAGAGATCTTTTGCTGTGATATCAGTGCTGAATGTGTACAGGAAGAGAGGGGAGAGAGGGGGTTTTGTGCAGATTTACTTTAGCATTTATAGTTTCCTGACTTTCAACTGACTTTTTTTTTTCCCAAATTGCAGTCTGAGATTGCTACAACAGAAAGTCACCTCTGTGAGCAGAAATTATGTCATTAAAGCTTGTGGAATCTTCGTGCACACAATGCTCTCAATTTGAAAGGTGAGCAATTATTAGTTTTCACATAATTTTCCATGTCCTGAAGGTAGAAGTAACATCTATTATATATGTAATTGAGAGAGGTTACAAAATCTGTGCATGTATGCAACTTTTCTGTCACCAGGAACTAAATAAGCATTTTTTTTTCTCCTAGTGCTGGCTTGGTGGACTCACCTGTGACAGTGGGACAAAAGACATGGCTGGAAATGGAATGTGCATGGGAAGTGAGTTGAACACCTTACAAAGACTTGGAGATGATCAAAGGGGGATGGAAAAGTGTGATCAAGTAAGACTAATAGAATTGCAGTATTGAAACACCACCCAACATGCTTCAGTTTGAGGTTCTTCCTCTTCCAATACACAGAGAAGATTTGTTAATATAAAGTAAAAATGCAAATATTTTTCCTCTTTGTTGTTTTAAAGTAATCTTTAGTTAGTTTCTGTAGTGTGGATCACATAAATGGGATCAAGACTCTACAAGCTCAGGGAATCAGAAGATGCTGCAAACTGTATTGTAGGAATCATTGATTGTCTGTAAAGGATTAGCTTGATCTTAGGTGAGCTATTACCATTACAGAACAAACTATCAGACTAACCTTTGCTGACTTTGATTTAGTTTGATTTTTATGGGTGATCATATGCAACAGAGTTGGACCTTGTGATGGATAATTCACTCCTGTGAACTCAGAGTGTTGTGCATGTGCCTTATCATAACAGTGTACATCAAAATGGGAGTGTGGTTCAAACATCAGTCATTTTAAGTAGCAACATTTCCCTTTGGGGTAAGGTAGCAGACAGGAAAAGTGCATTTAAACCACCTACTTTAAATAATTTGAAAGTACAAACCAAATTTTCCTTTACAGTCTGATGCCTAACAATTATTGAAACAGCCAAATAGGTATGAAATAAATGGGAATTAAGAAAATATCATCACTTGCAGAGGAGCAAAATGATGGAACAAGTTCGTTTTTATTTCAGAATGACCTAATCAGTGCATCAAGGCCAGGGTTTCCAAAAGTTCAGTGGTTTGGCCTTTCTGAAAATGTTTGCCATATTTCTTTCCCAAAAGCAAGCTGTCATTTCTCTGCCCTCAGTAATTCTGTCGTGAGTCACTGGGGACTTTGTACAGAGTTAGCAAATAATTGCTTTTTATTAAATTCACTTTGATAAAAAGACCAAATTAGTAAACATGACATCCAAACCAAATGCATTTAGGGCTGAGCTTAATTCTGCTTTAGCACAGGCCTATGTAAACCAGTGGATGTTCCAAATGACTGGGATAATAATACCAGTGTTTAATGAGGTTTTGGGAACTAAATCTACTTCAGACAGGTTTGGGATCAAGCCTTGTGCAAACTGTTGCAACTGAAGTGCCTTGAATGGATTTGATGCCTGACATTTCTTTGGAGGCTGAAGGAGACAGAGGTAAAGCCTTTTGAACAAGGCTCCACGCAGCAAACTGGTAAAAATCTCCTGTTTTGTTACCTTTTGCTTAGCAGTTTCCTATTTGGTACTTTGGATGGTATATAAAGCCAAAAAAACAGGTGGAAATTGGGTCATAGGAATCTTTCTGGTGCCAAAAACCAACTTCATGGAAATTGTTAGACATAGCTGCATTTTCTGAGGAGCTTTGCTGTTCTCATCTGACTTTGGCATCCTATTCTGCATTATGTATGTTTGGAACGATGGGAAATTGGTGCTGACTCCGTTGGGCTCTTGCAGCTCCTGCCAGCAGCAAACACATTTCACACAGATATGTGTTCACTGGGAAGGAGAAGTCTTATTGGAGATGTCAGAGCTTTACTTTTACATTTTCATGACCTTCAAATTTCAATAGTCTTAATCTTGACAAGAGCTGAAGCTGTAAAATTTACCTCCTGAATGCTGTTTATTAGGTTAATGCTTACTTGGAAAATTACAGAATAAAACCAGGTTTTGGAGTGGGACTGACAGCTGAGTGGGTGATAACTAATTCTGCACAGAGGTCTCACATTTCCTAGTATTTCATACCTGACTGTTGATCCTTTAAGTCAGATTTTTTGAAGTGCACAGCAATTTTGTCCTGTTGCTGTGTAGTTCTGGTGTAGCAAAGTGGTGATTCAGGGAAGGATTTTCAGCTGGTGACATCCTGAGCAAAGGGCTATTTTCTACACGAGTACTGAGTTCCTAAATATATCTGAACTTCATATTTCACTCAGCTTTGGCTTCCCTCATTTTACTCCCTGGAGATTCAATCCTCCAATTCAAATATTTTCTCAAACAGATATTCATAAAGAGAAAATAAATGAGAATTCATTCTGTACTATTCTGAGCTCCAGGAACAGGACTAAGCTATTTGAATTCTATCATTTTATACTTATAATGACATGGATTTCTTTAAGAAAGGAGTATCATGTTAAGGTTTGATAGAGCAGTGACATAAGTTCATTCCTTTATGTACTTGAAATAAAAATTGGGTTTATATCTGTAAGCAAACAAAGTTAAATACTGTAAAGGAAATATTTCTGGAGAAGTATTGTACAAAACAAGATTTTTCCAGATTTTCCATACAGTTTAAAGTGTGGTTTGCTTTTCAAATTTGGTCAGATGAGCAATTTTGTTTGAGGTCATGCAGTTAGTATGGAACTGGTGATAGTCCTTGAAATGCCTTTCAAAAGAAAAGACAAAGGTTTCCTAATCTCTGTATCAGAATTTCTGGTAATGCAAATTCATGATCTATGTTAATACTTTCTTCAGGAGCTTTGATGTCTAATTTCACAAAACATGGAATTTTCTATGAGCTAAGTGACACAGATTTTGCCATACTTTAAATTTTTCCTGAGTTAATAAGCCCAAAAGAAGCTGAAAAGCTCT
This sequence comes from Acanthisitta chloris, assembly GCF_000695815.1. Taxonomy (NCBI): domain Eukaryota; kingdom Metazoa; phylum Chordata; class Aves; order Passeriformes; family Acanthisittidae; genus Acanthisitta; species Acanthisitta chloris. The sequence goes on along the minus strand of NW_008657708.1, from coordinate 33,539 downwards.
GGAGTGACTTACACCAAACTGTGTCAGATTTGGTGACATAAAATGTTTCAGGGTTTGTCAGTGTTAGGAGTGAGTTAAATCTGTATCTGGAATTTCAGCATGTGAGTCACAGTGAGGTCTCCAAGAACAAATGTTTTGACTGGGTGTCCCAGGTGGAAAAAAATTGGCCACTTAGATCTCATTGAAGAACAGTTCTATAGTTCTCTCTTAACCTTATTTTTTTATGAATTTTTGATTGTTTCCTGTGTGGAGAGGGGAAAAAAAAAAAAAACCCACCAACATTCACACAGTTCTTTTATGGTCATGATTCACCACCACGAAAATCCAGCAAACCTTGGAAGAACACTGCATGGTGACTTGCCAGTGCTTTGAAGTGCATGGCAGTCAGCATTTGGACATGGCTTAACTTGAGTCTTGTGCTAATGTGTGATTTCCAAAGTTCCTGCTCGTGGTTCTCCACCCAGAAAATGACAAGACAATGACCATGCACCCTCCTACATTTTTCCTAAGAACACATAAGAAATACATAATGAGGTTTTACTTCTGTTTATTGGAATAGAAAGAAGAGTTTTCATAATTCACATGAGACTATTACTGCAATGGGTTTTAGACATGAACTGATTGTGTGTTCCTTTTTTTAACCATTTTGAAGATTAGTGATATGAACAACAACTTTGTAATAATAATGGCATTAGTGACATATCTGTTAATAAAGTGGAAGATTTTAAAATGGTTAATGATGGGATAATAAGAAATTGAACCCTCCAGGCTGGTCAAAAAGGGAGGAGACAGTGGGACACAAAGGGGCTACAGAAATGAAGGAGGAGTGGAAAACATTAAAAATGAAAATTATTATGCTGAAAAGTTGCAGCCAAATGCTCCTTATGAGTAAAGAAGTCAAGGACAGAACTAGTTACCTAGAATGTTAAGGAAACAGTGCTGAAAGTTGTTCTGATTCTATTTTTGGTTTATCTACATCCAGTTTAGTAGCTTGGGTGTAATTTTACAATATGTTGAAGAATATACATTTCCTTAGGAACAAATACTTGTCTCAGGCAGGAAATCTGCCTCTGGTGTTTGGCTAAAAAGATGGGAGGAACAGACAAGTAACAGCTCCAGTTTTGTTAATATTATTTAATGATGAGCACTCCTACAGTGAAGAGCCATTTGTAAGTATGACTGCATGGAAGGTTTCCTAAAATCATCATACTTATGCTAACTTCTATTGAAAGTGAAAATTTGATCACTGACCTGCAGTTTTCAGCTGGTGCAACAGAGAGCAGAAACACAGACTCATCACAGGCCTCATGATGTCCAGTCAGTTGGAGATGGACTGGATTATTGCCTTGTTTTCATTCTTCCCTCTAAGCCCATATACCTTTAAGCTCTGGTTCAGTTTCCAGACAGGATTATTTGTCTTCTCTTCCTTGTGAGACTTTGCTGGCTGCTCACACATGTTCTCCCCACCCCAGTTGTGTCCCTAGGTTCTCTGAAAGATTAAGCACATCTTTTCCTTTGGCCCCTCTTGTACTCACTCAGGGTTTGTAGCTCACCTCTTAGAAAGATGTGATAGTTGAAGTAGACAAGCACCGGTGTAAAAAATTCAGAAAATCGATGATTCTTTACACTAGCTGCTGTGTGTGATAGAGATGACAAAAAACTGAATATACTGTGTGTACTTCTTTTCCTTAGTTTTGGATGTTGTTTTGGGCACAGTCTGTGCACTCTGTGTCATCCCCTTCTGTACATAACTTCTCTAAATAATGTTTCCTACATGTCTGTGTCAGAAGTTTGAAGCCAGTCCCTTCTCTTCTGGCTGGCCCACAGTTAGCAAAGCATAACCTCACTGTTCCTTCTCCATGCACAAGTTGCCTCTCTTCCTGTGATTTATGATATTTCCCAAATGCTTTAGCTTTTCAGGTCCAGTTATAGCAGTTAATCTTTCAGGTTTTTTGGGACATTCTGTAGCTTCAAACCGTGGCTTGTGGGAAGAGTTTGGGTGAATTCATTGCTGTCTGGCTCAGACACCTCATTGTCCTTTTATTTGCCCTCTTAATTGCTAGGGTGGGATGTTTTCCTCAGACCCAAGTCTGAGACATACATGACTCAGCCCTGACAGCATATGGTTGATTTCACATCCTCTGAGGTATTTAATGATACAGCAGTTTCATAACCACAACCAGGATGGCTAATTGTACATGGACACATTTCCCCCATGGCAACAGATGCTTTTCCAAAGGTAGTTTTGAGTGGTTTTACTGTAAGCTGTAGTGGTGGCATTCCCCATTTCACACAGTACTTATTCACCCACTGCTTCTTATGTGCAGAGTATGTAAGAGGTGTTAGAGTGGAATAAAATACAAAATGTTAGAATTATCACACCGTGTAGCTTCTAAGTAGAAAGGTTAGTTACAAAGCCACCAGCTGCTCTATATAAACCTCAAGATAAAGTCAGTACATCTCTGGGCAGAAGAATCTCACAGTGATTATCATAGAATCAACTGGGTTGGAAAAGACCTCCAAGACCATCATGTCCAACCCTACCATGGCACTAAGTGCCACATCCAGTCTCAGCTTGAAAACCTCCAGGGATGGTGAATCCACCACCTCCCTGGGCAGCACATTCCAATGTCTGATCACTCTCTGTAAAAAATCTCTTCCTAATATCCAATCTAAATCTCCCCTCATGTTGTGCATGATTAATGTTTTGGCATTCGGTCCAAGTGTCTACAAATTCTAAAAAACTATTCCTAGAAGTTATGTTGCTGTACCAATGTCCACATGTGACAGCCTGGGATGCACTTTGGCTAATTCTGAATACCATAGCAATCCTTGAAAACAAACAAACAAACCAAGCAAACAAAAAAAAAAAACCCATTCCAAAACCCCTAAGAAATAACAACTTAGAAAATAAACTTTGTTTGTAGAAGGATTTACACTAATGCATTGACTGTTAAAAAGGAGACACCATAAAACAGATTTCCAGTGTATTTTCCAGTATAAACGTGGTAAACTTTTTAATTTTTTATAAAAATTAAACTAGGGATGAAGGTTCTGTATTGTCTTCACTGAAAAACAAAGGTCTGGCAACTTTATTCTTTGAAATACTGGAATGACCCAAAGGCTTGGAATTGAGATTTGGTGTTGGCAGGAGAGTGACCTGTCTGCTCAGCATGTGCTTTGTGTTATTTCTGTGAAAAATCTACATACTTAACCAAGTTTTAACTCTTTGGGGTATAGCTCCTAGTATGATCTCTGCTGGCTAGATTTAAAAACAGCAAAATCTTTGATAATTACATTCCCTAATTGTTGCCTAACCTCGGCATGAAGCATTTGCATCTGAGCTCCCCAGAGCTGTGGGATAAGGATCTGTCCCCTTGGAGGTCTCAGTGTGCCTGGACTGCAGATATCTCTCAGTGTTGACCTAGTGGCATCATGAATTTAGGAATCTTTAGCTGCTGTAGAAGGTGATTCAGCTGAACCTAACTGGTTCAGGAAGGTCTTACCACTTCACTTGTTTTTTCCTTGCGGAATGGGATGTTTTATTTTGTGCATCAGTGGGAATGAAAGTGCATAAATGAAAACAAAACAAAACACTAACAAAACAAAAAAGCCCAACAAAGAAACCAAACAAAAGGGACTGAAAAAAAAAGAGGAAAAAGTTGCAGTTATTTGACAGAGCAACTTGTGATTCTTGGAGACCACAGTCTGAGAAGCTCTGATGGGAAAGATTAGATTAGATTTGAACCAGCTGAATTTCATTGAGAACTTGGAGAATGAGAGAAATGGCAGTTACAACATCATTTGTCTTGATAACCAGAGAGAGAGAGACTCACTTGCCACATTCCCATAGTGCAAATATTTGTGTGTTTAGCTTTTCTGGGTTCTTTCTTTGTCTAGGCAGAATCTTTGGCAGCTTTCCTCTGTGCCTTTCTAATGTGGATTTCTTCTGGGCTTTTCCTAGACAGGTATAGAAGAACATGAAAGAAGCAGCAAGATTTTATTGCTTATGTTTAATTACCAATTCTCCTCATTGCCTGTACCTGCTGTATCATAAATGAGATAACAGAAGTCAAGCTGCAGCACATAACAGAGGTGTACAGAGAGTTTCAGAAAGCAGAAGTCCTAACAGAGGGGCAGGATTTGTACATGGGGTTTGGGAATGTGGAAAAAGATTTAAAAGTCTTGTTTAAAACTTCTGAAGTTACTCAGGATTTTGTGGAATGTTTAAATTCAGAGGCTTTGATTTTTCAGTTGCTTGAATCTCAGAGCTAGTTCAGAGACCTTGCAGAGGTGTGTAATGTCACCAGTAATCAAATGCAGAGAGGACATAAGAGACACTAATAATTTACAATCAGTTTGATGTTACCAGGGATTCTCACTACAGAAATTGCAGCAGGAAATAGTTGATTTTTACAGAACACATGTAGTACTTACCATCTTATACATTCCTTACCATACATTTCCCAGATATTATGAAGAGCTAAAAGGGAAAAGAAAAATGTGCTGCTGTTTGGGTTTGCTATTTTTTTTGTTGTTGTTCTTTTTTGGGTTTACTTTTGTGGGTGTTTTTTTTAAGGAAAAGGTGGAACTTTCCTTTTAAAAAGATGAAAAGTAAAATAATAATAATAAACCAGCAGACTTGTTGAGGCAAACACATTGAAGTCATTCAGAAAAATAACTGCATGACATCATGGGAGAAAGATAGAACCAAAAAAGGACAAGTTTTGTAGGCCAAATAGCTTCTATTCATTCCCAAAGAATTTGTCCTACTCACACAAGAATTGGGAGAAAGAGAGAAAGAAATAAAACCTTCATCCTTGGAAGCTCACAAAACACAAGTATGTTGTCCCAGATAGAAAAGGTCAAAAAAGTAAAAAATAAAAAAAAAAATAAAAAAATTAAAGCCATGTCTCCAATCAGGAATGTTCACTGAAGAATACTCACTTGCTGCTGGAAAAACCAGAGCTGAAAGTTACTCCCAGGAATCCAGAGGAGTCCTGGAGGCTCTTGTTATCTCATGTTTTCAGCAAACTACTATTTGCATATAAAGGGATGATTTTTGACACCTTTTTTCTATCTTGATCGCTCAGAGCAGCAGGAAGAATTTTGCACCTTTATGAATTTAGCAAGGTGATTCCCAGACACTCCTTGGCACTAGGAAATTTCAAGCTGACTGTGCCCTATAGCTTATCCTCTCCAGAATTTTGTTTTAAAAACCCATGTATGTTTCTTTACCTATCTTATTACTATTTTGTGGCTTTCTATGCTTCAAGGACATCTCTCTCTGGAGAGATACCTGCTACCTCTGTTGCCTCTACACTGTCTGATGATGTCCAGTTGCCATTCCTGTCCCTTCCCCCAAGCTGTTAGCAATTCTCACATCATGTAGTTCAATCCACTATCAGAAATCTGATTTGTCCTTGAGAGTGTGCAATAAGCATAAAAATGAGTATATCATCAAATTAGCATATAAAAGTCCTTGAAATTGATATTTCTGAGGATGTTGTTAAGCTCACACACTATGGTGTTTTTTTAAGCCATGTGTAGCTGTAAAGGTTTTACTTCTGTTTATTGGAATAGAAAGAAGAGTTTTCATAATTCACATGAGACTATTACTGCAATGGGTTTTAGATATGAACTGATTGTGTGTTCCTTTTTTTGACCATTTTGAAGATTAGTGATATGAACAACAACTTTTTAATAATAATGGCATTAGTGACATATCTGTTAATAAAGTGGAAGATTTTAAAATGGTTAATGATGGGATAATAAGAAGTTGAACCCTCCAGGCTGGTCAAAAAGGGAGGAGACAGTGGAACACAAAGGTGCTACAGAAATGAATCTGATGGAGCTGTAAAGGGTAGTCATGCATGGTAAAGACAACATCAGGTCAAGAAGAAAAATGAAGAAACAAATCCATTTTGAAAGCACTTGGTCAAATGAGACATCTTATTACTGTAAACTACAAAGAACAGGTGAATTTTCTTGTAACTTAGCTGCAAATATGACTTTTATTCAGGAACCTAACTCATTTCTCTCTCACTAAGTAGAAAAGTAAAAAATTGTAGGATAAACAAAGAGAACTAATTCACAGTCATGCAGAAGATAAGCAGGAGGTGAGTAGCAGGATGGATTTGTGAACAACAAACCATGTTAAGCAAGTCAGATCTCCCTCTACAACAGGGTAGCAGCTCTTGTGAATGAGGGATAGGCACTTGTATATTTTAATTTTAATAAGGCTTTTGGAAAATGTCTCAAATAACATTCTTATAAGCTACCTAGGGGAATGCAATCTAGGTCATGTGCTGGCAGCATTAAGGGCTGATGCCAGCTTGAATTTCCCCTCCAAATGATGTGATTAAGAACCTCGTGCAAGTTGTGGGATGTCACATCTCACACAAGGTGCTCTGTGACAGAGTGTGGCTTCTCACATTATCCCTCCCAGGTCTGTGACTCCTGCTGGAAGGGCAGGCACGTGCAGGGAGACAGAAATGCAGGATGAGAGCAGTGTAACAAGTGATAGCTCGAGGAGCCTGAGCTCTGCCAGCTTTATTAGCTCTCCTGTCTTTTCTTTTGCTTTTGGTGTCTTGGATGCTAGAATTGAATGTTAGAGTCTGATTATTACAGACCCACAAGAGAGAGAGGAGCTCCCAGTTTACACAAAAAGGTGGTTGATTGGGTAATGAGATGTAGCACTATGGAAACCTTTTGCTGTTTGGTCCATAGCAAGTGGAACTGCTCAGCAGTGCAAATGTAGAGTTGTATTTGCAGTCAGTGCTGACAGCTTGAGGAATAACAGGTGAGTGTGAATCGGCACCAACAGCTAACTGTTCATTCTCTGCTACACTGTCAAAAGAGCAAAGCTTGGCTCAGAAGCACCAGAATTAATTAGTTGGTGTCAGGAATAGAAGCAGTGATCATTAATGTGCCACCTGGGCATAATCATGTCCACTGATGTCAGTGGATAGTGCTGATAGCAGCAGCAAGAGAGAGCAGAGCAGACTCCAGCCAGGAAAGTAAGAGTGACCTGGCTCCACTTCTGAGTTTGTTTTGGAGGTAGATTAGTAGCAGAGTTCTCTGGTGAATTACTCTGATCTGTTACTCATCAACTAAACAAGCCAAAGCAGAATTAAAACAAAGGAACTCACCACCTCCAAACGAGGCAGAGTGTGGTGCCAGCTATGCTCAGCTATTTGCTCCAGAGGAACCTGTCAGCCTGCACGTTCTGGCTCTTGCTGTTGCTATACATGGGGAAGAGGATCAAAGGAAAAGATACTGAGATCAGTGCAGATAAAGTCTTCCAGAGTCCTCAGCTCCAAACACTTCTTGTGTGTAAGAACAACCCAAAACTGAAAAATACTTCCATAACACTAAGGAGGAAATGTGTTAACACACCTTCGTTCAGTGATTCACAGACCACATCTTGTCCCACAGAGCTTCAGGTGCTGGTTTGTAAATTTTTAGTGTAGTTATCTTAAGGTCTTGTGTCATCACATCATAAAGTTGCTTTCAGAGTAAGTAACTTCTCAGGGCTCAGCCTTCCTCAAGTCGGAGTTGCCTCTGGAAGAGTCTCTCTCTCTCTGGCTTGGAGTCACTCAGTGGCTGGAGCTGATGTGATCTCAGATGCTCTTGACAGGTATAGAATACCTCAGACACAAAAGGCTTCTCAGCTTAGCTCCACACCAGTGCAACAGCTTTATTTCCCCTCAAGTCCCTCCTCTCCCAGAGGGACAGCAATGAACGGGTGTGAAGGGATCAGAGCTGAAATGTTCTCTGCTCTGGCTGTTCTGTGCCATCAGATAAACTTCTGTCCAGTGCAAGAATGAAAAACTGGGTTTGGTTAGGTCTGCAGCAAAGAGACCCTTAGTCCATGGGGTCAGTTTTGGGTGTGATTGGCAGAGTGGAGCTTGAGTGTGTTTTGCTCCATCGACCTGAGGAGAGGGTTGGTCACGAGCAATGAACAGACTAGCTCAAAATACACACCAGCAGCAGTGAGAGATGCTGACTTGTTGTCTTTGGGGACTATCTGTAATATTTTCCTTTCTTTCAAATCTATTTTTTTACACTCTGGCTATCAGCATACACACACTCTCCTCAGCAAACTTGCTGTGGTCTTCCTAGTGCCAACTTTTCAGTCACTGTTGAGATAATTAACAACAGTGAACTGTAAAACTGGAAATAGTGGAGCTTGATAATCATTACTAATATTATACTCTGGACTCTGTTTATTTATTTTTTCCTTGGCTTCTTTGTAGAAATAGTCTAAATGGTGGCATAAAAGAGATAATTTTAGTAAATTACAGCAAACAATGAATTCAGTTTGTACTGCTGTTTTCTGGGCTGCTCCATGCCAAATAAAATGCTTAGTTTCTTAATTATAGGTAGTAAGACAAAGATTGAAGAAACTAATGACCAAATCAAAACATTTTTCATGTTTTTTCATTTAGATTCGGAGACGAATTCCCTCTCCCATTACAAACATGGCATTAAAACTGCTGTCCCTTACAATAGCTTCTGGTTCAATAAACATTGTATTTTCAAAAAGAAAGCTTAGTAAAGTGGCTGAAAGTCTCCAGTGAGATGGTTCAAACAGCAGAGCTCAGGCTGAGCATGGCTGAGTGTCCAGTGATGTGAACAACCTTTCAGAGGAAGTTGGGCTGCATTATTTGGTGAGCTCTGAATCTGAGGATGAGCTGAGTGGAGTTCATAGAAGTAGTAAGACTTTACAGGGATGTTTTTACTTTGAATGGTTTGGTAGGAATGTACTTAGGATGCAAACAGAAGGAGTGAGGGAGTTATGGAGTATGAGGAAACTCATGTGTCCTCCATTGGGATTCTAGACTTCCTCTGCTGAATATTGGGAGAGGTAAAAGCATGAGGAATGGAGAAAAGAAATCCAAAGTAAAATAAACTTTTACCTGATCCCAGAGGGCTATAGTAGAGGTGAAAAGAATATAGTCAGCCCTTACAAACTCTTGGTTAAATGACATTGGGCTGAACAAGATGAAATGTGGGCAGAGGAGTACACTGGTGTGGCCTGGTTTATTGACAGACTTGTATACAAATATCATGGCTAGCAGGGGTAATTGTAGTAACTTGAATATTAAAAATCCTAGCAGAAAGTTACTGCAAGACACTAGAACTGTTCAACGTTGATGAAACAACAGGAGTCAGCAAGACTGCAGGTGGTACAGGACATTAAAGGAGAGTTACTAAACTTTTTGCCCTGCACATCAGTATTTTGAACTATGCAAATTACAGTTCTGTGCTTCCCTCCAAAGGTCTGTAGGCAATCAGATTTCTTTATCCAAATGGTAATTATTTTTTTCTTTCAAGAATGTGTGTACATGATTAAACCAAACTTGCCCTTCTACCTACTTTTTAGAGAAGCACCATCTCCCTATTGGTGTACTGCAGGAGTGAGACTCCCTCCCCCTTCACAGAAGATGGCACAATTCAGAAGAAGCTGTTTGAGAACAAACTCAGTTTAATTACAGGATCAGTGAACACAGCAACATTTTCTTGGCAACAGGTAGAAAAGCTGGCAGTTCATCAGTTTCTCTGGAGCGTTTTCTTGGCATTACATTGCTGCACTAGAAACTTGGATTTCATTCCTTACTTTGTTTTTTCTGTTCCCCTGCTTCATTTCCTCTTTATCAGTTTTTTTTTTTCCTAGCGGTACATAAAAATAACACGCTGCATTCTTTGTATGAAGAAAGAATTAATTCAGTTGCTTTTTAAATTCACAAGCAGTGGTGGGATTTGGTAAGGATCCTATGCATATCCATATGCATTATCTGATAATAAATAAGGGAGCTAAATCAAGATCATGCACAGCTTAGAGGAGATAAGTGTTGAATGTTAAACTGATATAAATGCAATTGCTGAACTTATATATTAAAATGTATTACATGCATGAGAAAAGAAAAAGAGTTAGGTTTCTAATGTAAAACTCCTGGTACATCAGGCAGGAGAAAACCCTGAAGGGAGAAGGAGAAGAGCTGCCAGCAGTGCCTGTGACTTATGTTAGTGCTCAGTCTCTGTAGCCTCAGTGCCTCTGTGTGCCCCAGGAAGTTCATCTCTATTGATCACTGCATATCCTAAGTTGAATTTAATAGACATGATAGATTATGAGCAGCATTTTTCAGAGAAAGTACACTGTTCTCCTTCCATTGTTCCTTTGAGAGACTGAACAAAAACAAGGACTAACTGCTGACTGAAGAAAAAGATGATGTAAACTCTGTGTATTTTCACAGGAGAGCATAATCTTCCACATTTCCCAATTCAGATTGCTAATTTTCTATACTTTAATGTAGTCACACTTAGAGAATATGAAGCCTTAATTACCAATCTGCACTGGGTTCCTGCAGAGCTCTCTGGGCAGAGATAGGCCATAAGGATGATGTGCTTAATAGTAACTGGTACAGCATCTAGGAGGTAATTTGTATACCTGTCTAGCGTTCAAATGGTCTCACTTTTGCTAAATTCTTACCTTTCTCTTTATCTGCTTTTAATGCTATCTGAAAATAGTTTTACTGATCAGTTGCTCTCCAGAAATAATTTTGCTCAGATCATCATTTTTGTGTCTGTACAGCACATGGAAGGTACAAACAGATCCTTTGGAAGAGCATGCCATGCCTATGCTCCAGCCTTGTCATTTTAGTGCAGTTTTGTAACTCTGTGCAAGTTCATTTCATCCAAAAAGAAAACACAGCATTGAAAAGAGTTCCTTTTCTGTCATCTTTTCTGTTTAATATGCCTTTGTACCACAGTAATTTGCTATGGCTTCCATGGCTGTTCCCATCTCTAATCTGTCAGAAAAACAGTTCAGAGAACTAGAGAATGTTTCTCTTTCTGCAGAAACACCTTCATAGTGGAGAAAGAGTCTGTTTATCTGATACACTACATAGCAGATACTGAATTCAATGCTCACTGTCTCACATCTTCACATAGTTTATTGATCAGATTGGGATTAGAGTGATTTCCTGAACTTGGGAGCTAAATTGTGCAAGTCCTTGGAAGTAAAACTCATGTTCAGCTACTCACTCGCTCAAGTGTGTCACTAAATCATACCCAAAAAAAGGGTTGTACTGAAGCTTTGATATTTTTGTGTACGTTTAAAGTCTGTAAATATCTAAAAATAGTATCTGAATTTGATTTCAAAGGATTTTTATATTTCTGGAGTACACAAACTGGAATGCTATTCCAGTGGGTTTAGTTCATTTGCAGAACTCATTTCTTTGAGCACTTGGAGAAGAATTGCCTATTTAATACTACTTTTAGTGCTATTCTTCTCAAATTTGTCAGCTTTGGAACTCATGTTAAAGATGTGCCTTGGACTTGCTCTTTCATCTTATTCCATCTTTTCCTTTTGACTGAATTCTTATACTACAACTTATATAAGGATGAATATGGGAGTAATGCCTGAGGATTTTGACTCACTTTGGATGACAAATATGAGAGTAACCATTAGTGATTTTGGCTCACTTCTGATTTCCTTTCAGAGCATTCTGCCTCTTTTTTTTTTTTTTTTTTTCCCAGGCTTAATTGCTGCTATTGTAAAAATATTTGTTGTCTGCACAAAAGTTTCCAAATGATTTTGACTGTGACTTGGGTGTGTCCTGTTACTCACACATATAGAATGGGTCAAACATAAAATATACTTTTATCCTGTCTTGCTGTGCCACACTGAAAACACTGTTGGAGAAATTTACTCCATCTTTATTTAGATGTGCTAATCCTGGTAAAAGATATGAAAATATTTTGGTAGCTAAACTTAAGAGGTTTGTAATTGTTCTGCTTTTACTAGATTTAGTATCTAAATTTGGTGCATGAATATAAAATCTTTCCTGATCTTTCAGGTTTCCAGATTTAAAGTACTTGGAGTCCAGAGTTACTTCAGCAATTTTCTGTACTCTTTGTCTAGAGGGAATATTCTCTTTCCTCCTTCAAGTGTTAAGAAATAGTTTCTTTTTTTTTCTTTTTAGCATCTTTCTCTTACTTATTTCTAGCAGAATTCTTATTTATCACATGGGATTCACTATGACTTCCCAGTAGTGTATATGATTTTTTTGCAGAGGTTCTAAGTCAGAGTACAGATTTATTATTGCTGTGGTTATCCTACAGTTTTCTGATATTAAATGTGAGAAATTTTCCTGAGCTGAAATCATGGGCATTCATAGCTTACTTTTGATCCATGCAGTGTAGAAAGCAAGCAAATTTGGTTCCAATTTTTCACATAAATAAATTTCAGTCTGATTTATACTCTTCATAATCTTTTGCATATGTTGTACTATTGCCATTTACAACATCAACCCACAGGAGAGTGAGAAACAGGACGGGAAGGAAAAGTAAGAATAAACAACTTACAATCTTAATAATTCTTAATCAGCTACTGGTTTTGATACTGGAAACATGGTGATAATTAATGTGGAAAGCTCTGGAAGCCTTAGTAAGCTAGCTTGATCATCTGAAGAATGCCAGTACTTATTAGGGAAAGTTCATGATTCATACCCAAGGATTAAGCCAAGAGAATCTTGTGACCTAAGCAGCCTGGCTCTCCAGTGGTGAAAATGGGATTTTCTTATCTTCCATACCATAATAATGGAGACAGAGAGCAGGGATGGAAGACAGGATAGGGCTGGTTTAGGATCAGCAATACTCTGTGGGTAGGGCTGTTCTGGCAAATCGTTGGTATCGTGATAGAAAAAGAAATTTAAACTAGTGTATGGAGTGTTCTGCAGGGATGAGTCAGAGCATTCCTCAGGAACAGGAGAGATGAGAGCTGCAGCATGAAATGTGAGGGGGGTTACTTCACTGAGTTAGCCTTGAGATTTTTATTTTTTGTTGTTTGCCTGATATTTGGGCAATTGCTCTTTCGTGGGTACTAATCCCTTCCACCCAAGCACACGTGGCAGAGAGCAGGAGGTAGTCAGTGCTCAAAGACTTGGCTGCAAGATTTGGAGTGATGACATGAAACCTAATCCCATTTCTAACAGCAAACATTGACTTGACAGAGTTGGTCAGCTTCAATACTTCAGTTTCCACTACTGAGTTCATCACTGAACCTTTGATTTGTATGTTTAGAATCCTGAAAAAAAATCCTTTGAAATTAAGGATGCTCTGCTCAGGGAGCACTGCAAACCCACCCCGAGACAGTAAACCCCCTGATCCTTTGGCAGAGCTCATTGGCATAAACAATCTAGGTGATATTTAGATGCTTTGCCACCTCTGTCCTCTCTTCTTCCTTATTTTAGTGCTGTGCCTTACTGCATTTCATAAATCAGAAGAGAAAATGAAACCACAAAAGTTGCAACCACCATCATTTTTCTAACTGGAATCTGCATTCACAACCAGGAGAGGAGTAACCCACGACCTGTTTGGTGTAACTCCTGTCTTCCCTTACTGCTTTGATTGCCTTCTAAGAACAGGTGAATATCAGCAGGCAAAAATGTAGTGATGGCATAAACTGATGATCCTGTTGGCTTCTTTAAAAACCATGCCACCAAATTCATTCCTTTGCCTTCCCCATGCAGAGCTCTGGCAGGTGCTGAGGTGAGTTTCAGCTTTTGTGGGAACTCTAGAGATGGGGGCACAGCAAACTTCCTTCCCTGCAATTTTTGGTGCAACTGGTGCAGTTTGGGATAAATAAGTTTCAATGCTGTACACAGGTTCCCCATGTCAGTTAACATCAGGGGGTTGGTTTGGACTCTGTGGAGGAAATGATACAT